>NC_059332.1:87477731-87777731 GCF_018350155.1 Leopardus geoffroyi | reverse complement strand
AATGTCTTCACCCAGTGAGTCTTCCAGGCTAGCTTTAATACATGAGTGAATTAAAAACATGAACAAATAGCAATGCTGCAAGCATGGCGAGTTTATTGACTTTTGTCGTGTAGGAATATGTACTGGATAGGACAGTTAATGACAGAAATGCCTGGTGTGGTAGACTCTGCCTTGTTTGACATACCGATGTAAAAATGAGTATTATCGATTAATTTTTTTAAGACAATTTTTCAGAGACTAGATTAGAATCTGAAAATGCTATTAACCTCACAGCAATGGAAAAGACTCTAACTCTGTTTGATGGAGGCAGTTGAAGAGAAATTCAGGTTAGGGGCCAATCACCTCAAAAAAATTAGTTCACTGTACTAGTTGCAGTAGCAAGCAAATATGGTTTTGAACATCTTCCAACTGATTTGATGTTTCTGGAAGCTCTGAAACACCAGTGGGAGAATATGTGCATAAGTATCAAATTCTCAAGGCAAAGTCTTTTTTTTTTTTTTTCTGTAGGGTTAAGAGAACAAAAAGGGGTGAAGATAATGCTTGCTGGTTTATGCATTCATTGTTTATCAAATAAGAATACTCCTTCGCAAATGAAGAATCCTTCTGAAATTCACTAACTCAAACATGTAAGGTAAGAATTATTTGCATGGAACTGTTTGATTTTCTGCCTTTTTTTCTACTTTATTTAGGTAAATCTTTGTTTGGGGAATACTGGAATAAAGAGTTTTCATTGATTCTGACAGTTTGAGGACTAGAATTATAAATGATAAAAGTGTAAGAATAGAATTGCCAGTGATACGAACTGTTTTTTTTTTTTTTAAGGAAATTTGCTAGTAAAATTAGGATAAAGCTAGCTGTGAATACATGTATTTTATATGAGAAGTGGTAGGGAAGAATTCAAAAGATTTGAGTTTTATAAACTTTACTTATCTACCCAAATCATCTAGCCAAAAATTAATCTTCTGTATTTATTAGGTAATATAACTCTTTTATTAAAAGCATACTCTCCTTTTATTCAAAATAAGATAATTCCTAACAAAGAAAAAAAAACACATTTCAATCCTAATTTTTAGAGCCTAGTTAAGAGCGTCAATGACAGTGGTAACCTGAGTTAACATGTGAAAGTTACTGGTTAAAAATATTGGAAGCTATGAATATACTTTCCACGAAACAAACTATTAGTAAATATACAAGGTTTTACAACTTAAGAGAACCACAAAATAAAAGAGAACAAGATATAAACCAATAGTTCACTCAAAGGATGATAATTTCCACATAGGTATGATGATAAAAATAAGAATCTTCACTAGTGATCAAAACACAAAGCAAAACATCAACGTGGTATCACCTAAAGTAACAAAATTTCAAAACACTGATATAGGAGAGAAGCAATGATAAAATGATATTTACACAACCCTTTCAGAGAGCAATGTAGAAAGGGTCACAAAAATATACTTATATACTTTTATACTTTTATATATACTTTTATAAGTATATATACTTTTATATATACTTTTATAAGTTTTATATACTTTTGATACATTAATACAACTCCTTGTAATTAATTATATTGATATTTTAAAGTTTATTCTTTTATTTTGAGAGAGATAAAGGCAGTGAGAGTGGGAAAGGGGCAGAGGGAGAGGGAGAGAATCCCAAGCAGACTCTGCTGCCAGCACAGAGCCTGACATGGGGCTCGAACCCACGAAGCCGTGAGATCATGACCTGAGCCGAAACCAAGAGTCAGATGCTTAACCAACTGAGCCGCCCAGGTGTCCCATCCTCACAGTTAACTTTTAAAAAGTAACCCAAAAGGGAAATAGGTTTAGGAATGTAACAGAACTGAAAAGAAATGGAAAATATCCTCAATGTCCAACAATATGTAAATGATTAAGTAAAGCATGCTATATCAGCATAACAGGACATTGGATAAGTAAAATTTATAAATAAGAAGCCTGTGGCAACATGAAGAAACACCTATAGGTTAAAAAAATAAGTCCAAATATATATCTATAGCATGAATCAAATTATATAAAAATCACTTATACTTAAGAGACCAGAAAGGAAAGTGAAAAATTAAATGCTAATTTTTTAGATGTGAGGGGAGTACTCCATATTTTTAATATCTATCGCATTTATATAAAGCATGTTAAAGATAAAGGAGAATTTATACAAAACATTTTATGTCTGATATCAAAACACTGACACTCACTAAAGCAATACCAGGACAATAACTGAACCCGTTTCAAGTCTTCCCTTAACTGGAAGTTCTTCAGGCTAGGGCAGTCCTGTAACCTATCTTGGCTTCAGGCAACTATCTCATCTGTAAAACAATAGTATTGGTATATATCAGTGAGCCTTACACTTTTTTAAGCCTGCAATTCTTTGTTCAAACTAAATCTTACTCAAAATAGGTGAAAGTAGGGTTCCTGTGGCTGAATGTAGTAAAAACGGCAAGCGCTCTGTAGGCTGGCTCTCTCCCCCTTTCCCCTCCCTAAACTCTACCTCTGAAAACAACCTCTGAGAAGGCTCTGAGGAATCTCAGTGAAAGATAATGATTTAAAGACTTTGACGGTCCCTTTATATCTAAAATACTGTATTAAAATATTAAGGTTCTCTTCTATTATGTGTGTCATATCCTTAACTAGATTGTAAAGACTTTTATGTTAGAAACTGTCTCTTAAAAACTGACTTAGCCCTATCTAAATTTGCTTTGCTATATCCACTTAGAGAAAGAATCATTAAATAAATAAAAAGAGGAATGAAAAATGAAAATATCCATATTTTTTATTTGCAACAAAACATTGCCCAGCAACAGGCTGTTGTCTTCCAGTTCATCAAAATTACATAAAAAGTACACATGGATTAGCAATTCTCAAAGAATTGTAATACAATTTTAGATTGGAATAATTTAGGCATATTGAATGGTATTTTCTGATATAATAACATTAAAGAGATGAGACATCTTTCAGACAGAAATCTTCTTGCTTCCTAAAATTTTCAAGACATTTTTAGTTCATGACTTGGTTGGAAGCAAAGCAGGATGGCATCTGATATTAGGTTTATTATTTAATAATCCATACAGGCACTCATGTTCACTCCTGTGAGATCTCATGTGACCGGCCTTGTGGTTTTACCAAGGGAGACCCCATGCCATAGGACTGTTCTCTCCCACCATGTTTGAAATCCTTACCATTATAATTATTTCCCTTAGATAGAAGTGATTTAAAAGACCATGGAGAGAATGCTTACATTTTAGCAAGTGGATCTTCCATTAATCCTCTGACACATGTTGGCTTATTGGATTTGCTAGTGATCCTCCAAGAATGTATAAAGAATCCAAGGTCAAAGGATTATAAAAGAGAAAGTTGGATTAGAGGAAACATAGCAGTGCCAAGAACTATCTAGAGCAAGAATTATCTAGAATTGTGGAGGGTCTGGGACAAATTTATGAAAAGGAACAGATGAAAGGCAAATTCCTGTCTATCAAATTGGGAAATGGAAGTCAATAAGAGCCTGACCACTTAACAAGATATGTAACTGCCTTTCCAGCTGTATGACCTCCTTTGAGGATAATTTATTTCAGGAACATTACTTTACCTCCTCATTATAGCCCCAACACTTTAAGTTAAATACTCTATCTCTTATTTAGCTTGTTTCTAAATTTTACTGACAACAAAGATAAAGAGAAAATAATCATAGGCTTGGAAGTCAGACAAATCAAGGATAGGAATTCCAGCTCTATCTCTTACTGGCTACAAATGACTCAAAAGAACAGTTTAGTGTATGGGTTGAGCCCACTGATTCATGACTCAATCTCTGGGTTTAAAGTCCAGGGCTACTACATCATGTGGGTCATGCTGGCTAAATTACTTGATCTCCCTAATTCTCCATTTCTTTATGTTTATTTTTTAAAGTTTTTTTTTTAACGTTTATTTATTTTTGGGACAGAGAGAGACAGAGCATGAACGGGGGAGGGGCAGAGAGAGAGGGAGACACAGAATCGGAAGCAGGCCCCAGGCCCTGAGCCATCAGCCCAGAGCCCGACACAGGGCTCGAACTCACGGACCGCGAGATCGTGACCCGGGCTGAAGTCGGACGCCCAACCGACTGAGCCACCCAGGCGCCCCCCCATTTCTTTATGTTTAAAATAAGGGCTGATGATTAACATAATGATGGTAAAGATAGATACCAACATAAATATATCCAAATATATTTATGCCTTTATCATAGTTTCTAACACACAAAAAACACTGATAAATACTAACCATCATTATTATTAAGTTGCCTAATTTCTCTGGACTTCAGCATGTCATCTATAAGAGAAATAATATACTTATTGTACTACCTATTTTCAAGGGTTCAGTAAAGAAGAGTAATAAAAGCACTTACCACAATATCTCCACACTGTAGCTATCCAGTACCCAGTAAGTGTTCTTCCCATTTAAAGCCTAAGTCTTTTCAAAAGCCTTCCCAATGAGTACTTCTTTAGCCTAAAGTATATTTTCTACATACTCATTTGACATTGAACATTTAATGACCTACGATAATTTGTGATGTTATGTACTACCTTTGCAACAATGACTACGATCTCTTTGTGTAACCTAGACATCTTAGTTTTTTCATCTCTCCCTGAAAGTACTTTGAAGATCAATATATTTCTCTCCCTTTCCTGCTTATCCAGCAACTTGCATATATTTGGAGATGATTTTAATTTTATCCTACAATCTTCAATATAAGTATATAGTTTGGTTAACTGTTATCTCAACCTAATGAAAAATAAAACCATTTTTAAACAGACAATGTCAGGGGAAAAAATGAGCTCTTTGGTGCACCTGGGTGGTTCAGTCAGTTAAGCATGCAACACTTGATTTTGGCTCACAGTTGTGAAATCAAGCCCTGTGTCAGGCTCTTCTGGGCATGGAGCCTGCTTAAGATTCTCTCCCTCTGCCTCTCTCTCTCCCTTTCTCTCTCTCTCTCAAAAAAAAAAATGAGCTCTTTTAGGAATAATATTTTTGCCTAAAGAAATATAATGCTCCAGCCTACATCATGACTACACTGGTGAGTAATCCCCGTACTCTTTGACAATTCTCTCATAAAATATCTAGAAATGTGTCAGAGATCTTACTTATATGCAAATGGTAGAGTAGGGGCAAGGAAAAAACCCAAACTATTCTTTTTTTCTCTTTTGTTGGCCTAGATTCTGAATATTTCCTTAAAACTACTAAAAAATGTTATGACTTATGGCTTAGGTTTTTAGAAAGAGTTCAGAATACTTTTTCAAAGTGTTTTTTTTTCAGTGTTTTTTTATTTATTTTGTGTGAGAGAGATAAAGAGAGAGGGACTTTGTGCATGCTTGTGAGTTGGGGAGGGGAAGAGAGAGGGAGAGAGAAAATCTCAAGTAGGCTCTGCACTGTCAGCACAGAATCCACCGTCAGGTTTGAACTCACAAACCATGAGATCATGACTTGAGGCAAAATCAAGAGTCAGATGTTTAACCGACTGAACCACCCAGGTGTCCCCAGAATATTTTTTTTAGTTAATTTCTCAAAGTTCTTTTTCTCAGTACTTCTCAAGGAGCAATTTTTACTAAATTACATAAAGGAAAGATTAGTAATCAATTTCTAATATATATGATATATTAGAACTACATTCTAGCAAGTGTCAAGTTCCAACACCTACATCATCCCATTTTAAGTATAAGGATGACAGTATATTCTAGCATTATTTTGCATATCAGCGAACTCAAAGTTCTAAATCTAATGTGACTAACAAAATAAGCTATTACAAGAATAGCAGTATTTCTAAATTAAAAGAATCATTTACCGTGATCAAGTGGAATTTATTCTGGAGATGGAAGGATGGTTCAATATGCACAAGTCAGTCAACATGATACACCACATGAATAAAATGAAGGACAAAAATCAAACAATCAACTCAATAGATGCAGAACAAGCATTTGAAAAATTCAACACCTGTTCATAAAAGAAACTCTCCACAAAATAGGTTTAGAGGAAACATACCTCAACATAATAAAGGCCACATATGAAAAAAACAAAGCTAATATCATAATAGTAAAAAACTAAGAACTTTTCCTTCAAGATCAAGAACAAGCGAAGGATGTCCATTCTTGCCACTTTTGCTGAACATAGTACAGGAAATCCTACCCACAGCAATCAGATAAGGAAAAAAAGAGGGGTGGGCATCCATATTGGTAAAGAAGAAGTTAAACTGTCACTAGTTGCAGATGACATGTTACTACACATAGAAAAACCTAAAGACACCACCCAAAAACTACTGGAAGTAGAAAATGAATTCAGCAAATTCATTTGTATTCAGGATATAAAATTAACAGCCAGAAATCAATTGTGTTACTACACAGTAATAACAATGTATCAGAAAGAGAAATTAAGAAAATAATTCCATTTATAATTGCACCAAAAAATAAACTGCACCCAGAAATAAATTTAACCAAGGAAGTGAGAGATCGTACTCTGAAAACTAAAATATTGATGAAAGAAATCGAAGATGACACAAACAAATGGAAAGACAGTCCATGCTAATAGATTGGAAAAACATTGTTAAATGTCCACACTACCCAAAGCAATCTACATATCCAATGCAATCCCTAACAAGATACCAACAACATTTTTCACAAAACTAGATCAAATAATACTAAAATCTATATGGAAACACAAAAACAATCTTGAGAAAAAAAGAACAAAACGAGAAGTATCACAATTCCAGATTTCAAGATATCCTACAAAGCTGTAGTTATCAAAACAGTATGGTACTGCCCCCAAAAAATAGACACATAGATCAATGGAACAGAATAGAGAGCCTAGAAATAAACCCACACTTATATGGTTAATTAATCTATGACACAGGAGACAGAAATATAAAATAAAGAAGAGGCAGTCTCTTCAATAGCGGGAAAAGTAGACAGCTACATGCAAAAGAAAGAAATTAGATCACTTTATTACACTACTCACAAAAATAAACTAAAAATGGATTAATGTATTAAAGACTTAAAAGTGAGACCTGATACCATAAAACTCCTGGAATAGAACATAGGCAGTGATTTCTATAACATTAGACACAACAACACTTTTCTAGGTATGTCTGCTAAGGCAAGGAAAATAAAAGTAAAAATAAAGTACTGAGATTACATCAAAATAAAAACCTTTTGCACAGTGTGAAAAAATCAACAACACAAAAAGGCAACCTACTGAATGGAAGACTTTTGCAAATGATATATGTGATAAGGGGTTAATATCCAATATATGCAAAGAACTTACACAACTCAACACCAAAAAATCGGATTTTAAATGCAAATGCAGTTTTTTCAATGTTTATTTATTTTTGAGAAGGGGGAAGGGGCAGAGAGACAGGGAAACAGAGGATCCACACTGATAGCAGAGAGCCCAATGTGGGGCTCGAACTCAAAACTATGACATCATGACCTAAGCTAAAGTTGGACACTTAACCAACTGAGCCACCCAGGCACCTCACAAGTAACCTGATTTTAAAAATGGGCAGAGGACCTGAACAGACATGTATCCAAAGACATACAGATGGCCAACAGACACACAAAAAGATGCTCAACATAACCACAACAAAACCACAATTAACACATCATATCACACCTGTCAGAATGGCTAAAACCAAAAACACAGGAAACAAGTGTTGGCAAACATGTGGAGAAAAAGGAACCCTTGTACACTGTTGGTGGGAATGCAAACTGGTGCAGACAATGTGGAAAATAGCATAGAGGTTCCTCAAAAAATTTAAAATAGGGGCGCCTGGTGGCTCGGTTGGTTAAGTGTCCAACTTCAGCTCAGGTCATGATCTCATGGCTCGTGGGTTCAAGCCCTGTATCGGATTCTGTGCTGACAGCTCAGAGCCTGGAGCCTGCTTCAGATTCTGTGTCTCCCTCTCTCTCTGCCCCTCCCCTGCTCATGCTCTGTCTCTCTCTGCCTCAAAAATAAATAAAAACATAAATAAATAAATAAATAAATAAATAAATAAATAAATAAATAAATACTAAATTATTTAAAATTTAAAATAACAATATCACGTGGTCCAATAATTCTACTACTGGATATTGATCAAACAAAAACACAAACAATAACTTGAAAAGATACATACAGCCCCATGTTTAATGCAGCATTATTTACAATAGCCAAGATATGCAAGCAACCCAAGATAGATGAATGGATAAGGAAGATGTAGCATATATACATAATGCAATACATAAGAAAGAATGAGATCTTGCCATCTGCAAACACATGGATGGAACTAGAGAGTATTAGGCTAAGTGAAATAAATATGAAAAAGACAAATAGCATATGATTTCACTTATATATTATATCTAAAAAAATAAAACAAATGAATAAACAAAAAGAAAAATCAGACTTGTAAATACAGAGAACAAACTGATGGCTGCCAGAGAAGGAGGGGGAAATGGACAAAGTGGGTAAAGGGGGGGTGGGAGATACAGAATCCAGGTATGGAATGAATCAGTCATGAGAACAGAATGTTCAACACAGGGAACATAGAAAATGGTATTATAATAGTATTTCATGGTAACAGATAGTAGCTATACTTGTGGTGAGCATAGCATTACATATAGAGTTGTTAAATCATTATGTTGTATACCTGAAACCTATGTGACACTGTGTGTCAACTATACTCAAATTAAAAACAAAAAAATAAAATAAATATATAAATACAAGAATGGCAGCATCTTGTATTTTCTTGTATATTCTATTAAAAATAGAAGTTTTAAAAAATCCTTAGAATCAAATATCTTCCTCTGCATATAGATTTACATAAATAAAATAAAAGCGTTGATGTATCACATATATATCAATAGAGCAATGTTCTTAGGCTCCATACCCTAATAAGTCAAAAGTTCTTTTGCTACCTAAGGAACTAGAACCCTTTGATTAGGGTTCATTACAGAATGGTTATTCGTTCTTCCATCCATTCAATTCTTATTCCTCTCTGGGTGCTAGACTCTGAGAATATAAAGAGAAAAAAAGATACTGCCCCTTAGTTCTGTATAGTCTAGTAAGAGAATAAAGTGTTTAAACAAATAACTGTAGCTTAGTGTGATACATATTATGACACAAATATATACAAAAGGATATATTTGGAGCTCAGTGGAGGGGAAATTTATCTGGAGAGCTAAGAAAGAGTTCACAAAAAAAAACACAGTTGATCTGGAACTGAAACATTGAGAAGCCCTTACATTGAATTTACTCTCTCAAAAGGAGATTCCTGTGGTGCTTAAGATTTTTTTTTTCCCTAAAGACGGATGTCTGTAATATAATACTATCTGATTTTTTAAGTTTCCAAAAATTGTCAAGAGACATTTAAAGCACAATTTTGAAACGTAACAACATGACTTTACATAAGCTTAATTATATGACGAAGGGCATAATTACCACAGTTGTGTCACGTCAACAATAACAGAAATCATTTTAGCCTGAGTTTGAATGGAGAAAAGTCAGAATTAGATTTTCTGCCACCACACAATGAGAATTGTCTCTAAGATCCTGAAAATGAAAAAGAAGTCTCAAAAAATAAAAACGACTTGCTGTCAAGAGTAAAGGCCCAGGATATTCCTAGGATTTAGGATCTGCCTAATGCAGTAGGGAGGACATTAGAGAGGTCCTACTTTGATCCTTCAACTTTGAGGACTCTACAAAGTTCCATGCTGTAGTTGCAAAATGTCAGATGTCTTTTAGTGGTTCCTTTATGATTCCAACCTCTGAGATGAGAATCAGAATAAGGAACCCATCCACAGAGGGATAAACGTAAAGTTTTCAAAGACACAGAGCCTGGAAGGCATCTGTGGGCCCAGTTAGGCTTGTTCCATGTGAACTGATTCTAGTATGATCTTAATAGTCCAGGAAGTACGTTCCTTCTCGACTTAAGATTTCTGAAATATCTCTCTGCCTTTCAATTAATCCATTGCTAAAGCTCTTTTTATAGCATGTCAGCTGCTGAAACAGTGATAATGATAGTTTTTAATTAACCCGGAAAGTTCAGAGGAAGAAGCAGAATGTGCCTGAGCTCCAGGGCATAAGCTAACTTTATAGACAGCGATGTTAAAACTTTGCAGTTGCCAGAAGCATCTCCTGGCTGCATTCAGATTCAGGACACTAACATTTATAAGATATTTGACAAACCATTTTTTTTTTAAGTCTCCCCAGGGAATAAGGTTCTCCAATGTCCTGTGAGTAGCCATTTCCATGGAAAGACTAATGTATATTTAATATAATCTCCTGCTTCTAATTTTTTCTTGTTATTATCTTCATTTTAATAATAAAAAAATAAATCTATGTGTCTAAATGTTAAGAAAAAAGATAACTCAATCTTCAAGGTTGAACATTTCTGCCTGTTTTTAGTGTGTCCATAAAACAGGGAAAATATTCTCAATTTGAGAGCCTAGGAAATTCTAATAAATATTGCCTACCATTAATTTTTATGTTAGCCAGTTATATTTTTTTAATTTTCCAGAAATTGTAAAGATCACATATTGCACAAATGGCCTGTTGGCTGGTCTCAAAACATATGAGAAGGGATTCCAGAAAGCTTGGTAACTGCCACTTGTTCAAATTCCATAGAACCAAAATGTGTTTGGCACAATCTGAGTCTTATTGGGAAGCTGATGGTGATGGGCAAGGAGTTTATTCAAGGCCAAGTATACTGTGCACCGTACACAGTTCTTAGATTAATGATGTACCTTGGCCTAGGTGTAAAGATATTTAGCATATATTCCAGAAAAATTGTATCTTAGAATATTTTAACCTCTTTTAATTAAGGTTGGGCCATGAGGGGGGCATTTGAGCTTCCAGAACTTCTTTTTGTTTGTATGTTTTTAATTTTTTTTAATGTTTATTTATATTTGAGAGAGATAGAGAGACAGAGTACGAGCAGGGGAGGGGCAGAGAGAGAGGGAGACACAGAATCCGAAGCAGGCTCCAGGCTCTGAGCTGTCAGCACAGAGCCTGACATGGGGCTCGAACCCACAAACTGAGAGATCATGACCTGAGCTGAAGTCGGATGCCTAACCGACTGAGACACCCAGGTGCCCCTAAAGCTTCCAGAACTTTTAAACTGCAACTGTGTGAAATATTTGGAGAAGATCCAGAAACACCTCAATCTCTCACTGGAGATTATTGCTGATATTCCTTCTGTGTTACTCTCTGTAGGACTTATACCACAGCTCCCAATTATTGAACTGGCATTGGTGTGCATCCAGTGGTTTAGTGGTATTTGTGGAAATGCTGATTCACTCAGGTCTAGGGGCTAGAGCTCCCTCATTGGGTGACTTTGACTTCAATAAATATATTCCAGGACTCCTCAGAAAAGTGTCAAACATTGTGATCAGGCTCACACTGTGGTCCCACAGATGGGAAGTACAAGATGTGACAACAGGCTGCATTTACTATTCCTCTATAGCATTATGACCTTCCCCAGAAAAGTTGTCTATTACCTGGACATCAGTGTTATCATCCAAGAACAACCACATCATCCCTCATGTTCCTCAAGAGGCCTCTGAAGCTAATGGAAGAGTTAATACTCAAGATTGAAAGAACACAGCCCAATTCCTGGCTGATACAGCTGCAAGCCTAACTCCTAATCTCTGTCTTTGCATATATACAATACTTCTGTTTGTGTCCATTTAGGGGCATTTAAGCTGGCTACAGAGTAAAAATCTATGTACATTATGCAATTAGAACTTAATTGTTGTTACAAATCTTTGATACAAAAAAACCCACAATTTGAATCAAAATTTATTTGAGTTCACAAGAAATTCTGGCATATTTTAGCATTATGTTTGACATTAAAAGAAAAAGAAGAGCTGTAGGATTCCTTAAATATTCATTTTAGTTGTTAAAAATTTTGGGTTACTATAAAAGTAAGACTTTTAAAACAAAGTTTCTCATCTATATTATGTAATTATCAAGTATTGAGATTAGCATTAATGTCATGATCAGAAATTATGTGTTCTCTAAAGCAAGTTGAGTTTATTAATATTTTGAAAAGATTTATTTGAAAGTTTTACACACATTCAATTTTTGTCTTTTCTAATATTTTGTATTTATTTCTCTTATTGTAATTACATAACATAAAGAAAAACTTTTTTATACCTCCATTTTACCCTGGTATACCAAACATATACATCATTGTCAATGCATTCTGTGATGTGAAGAAGGTTGGGAAACACTTCTTTAGCTAAGCAAACCTTGTCTAATTTATTCAACTTGGTTTATGTCCAGCCTAGCCATCAGTTTGAAACTACAATTGACATTTGTCAAAATATTTGTCAAACTAGTGCGTAACTCAAATATTCTAAGGCCACACGAGCATGAGCTTACAAAGTAGATAATGTCAACATGCAACACCAGTTATAACAGTTTTAGTATACCTTTCATCTCAGTTCTTAATGATTTAAGAGTCCCCAAAAGGATCAGTCCCCAATACCTTAGTTACAAATCAGGAAAATTCAATTTGCAACTTTATCACCATTGGTGATTGAAAACCACCATTCACAAACACCAGTGACCTACCACCAGGCCACATTCTGGCATCCAAATACACCTCTGCCATGAGGATCCAGAACCACTCCATCCAATATACTCCCTTTCTTGGTACATGAATGGGCAGAAATCTTACTCAGTGCTTAGGCTGCTAATCACAAAAATTGATGCTGGCCGACTACTCTGCCTTAGACCTGATCACTACTTGGGAAGCCTGGTGGCTCAGACAGTTTATGGCTCGACTTTTAAAAAAATTTTTTTTAGATTCCCTATTTATTTTTGAGAGAGAGAGAGAGAGAGAGAGAAGTGGGGAGGAACACACACACACACACACACACACACACACACACACACAGAATCTGAAGCAGGCACCAGGCTCTAAGCTGTCAGCACAGAGCCCAACATGGGGCTTGGGTTCATGAACTGCGAGATCATGACCTGAGCTGAAGTCTGACGCTCAACCAACTGAGCCACCCAGGGGCCCCAAGTATGAACTATTGATATCAGCTCAGGCTGTGATCTCACCATTAGTGGGATCTCTCTCTGCTCCTCCTCCACTTGCACGTGAATGCTCTCTATCTCTCTCTCTCTCAAAATAAATAAACTTTAAAAAAAAAGAACTGATCATTACTCTATCAAAAAATGAGAACTGAAACTGTTCTCTCTTCGTTGTATTGGACTCTTTTAGAGGTGATGATTCTTAGCCCTATTGCTGCTCATTTAGTTTTACATGGTCATAGACTTTCTCGTCTGAGGAGAGAAATAGCTGGGCTGGAATAGTTTCAAGTAACAGCAGGAAGTCTATCCCCAGAACTACTCTTCCCTGCCATTGTTCTGTTGCAATGCAGTTCCTACTTCCAAACTTTCTTCTTATAGCTTGTATTCTCTCTGACTCACACTGGAGTCCCTTCTTAACATTTGGTTTTCCCCATATTCCTTCATCTTAACTCAGTGTATCAGCCTTGGCTTCCTGAATGCCAGAGTTAAGTTTCTAAGAATAGCCTCAGAGACCAAGGAAACCAATCCACATAAATGCTTCATTCTCAAATAAATTCTACTAGAACAGTAAAATCATGTGTTATCTTGAAGCAAATGCATAACAGACAATCCTTAGAGATAATGCTTATATAAATATAATCTTTATGTATAGTAGATACACATTAAAGGTGAGGATTGCCTCATTCCATGTGTGGATGGGAACAAACTAGATGAAGTAACAAATATTCTGATATGCCCATGTAATACCTTAGGAAATTAATTTCAGGATGCTAACAAACTTCATTTTTGGCCAAACTTGCTTAATAAATACTAATGGTACCAAATGCATTTGTAAAACCTGTGAATAAGCAAAAAGGTCTTTGTATAGTTCACTACAGTTTTTCTGTCTCAGAGCATAGGTATTTTATATGGCACAGTCCCATGTTCCAAAGCCACATTGCTATTCCAAGATTATACTACAAAAATCTCTCCCAACATTTAAGGAAACAGACTATACCTGAATGAAAATATCAATGGGGACACTTAGGCAAACTTTTCTGAGCATTATCAGAAATTAGATATTCAATTGGTTTGGGAGTATTCTGTAATATTGTAGACTGCTAATTATTCGGATACAAAACTGCATGACAGAAATTTTATGCATGCCCTAAAAATATGTAAAAATGAAAACCTCTGAATGAAGCATGCTACTAGCACTTACACGTACAAGTAATTCTAGTTAGAGACCAAAATCCTCAGTGTGGCTCGCCAGGCCTTTCTCATCTGGCCTAGGCCTTCTTTCCACCCTCCACCTCCTGTCAGCGGTATGGGCACCCTGCTGTTCTTAGAAGTCTCTGAACATACTGAACACTCTGAGAAACTTTCCCTCCTGAAAATCATTTCCCTCTCATTCATTTCATAAATTTCAACTCATCTCTCAGGAAGCATCATAAGGATGCCTCCATTGAAAGTTTCTCTGTCTTATTGCCCCACCAGAATTGTATTCTATTATAGTCATTTTCTTGCCTTTCCTTCCCTACTTTTTGGTGAATACTTTGACATCAGGAACTGGGCCCTTTTTAGGTTAGAGGCTGTCCTCTGGAATATTGATCAGGTACATTCCCTGGTTGGCTATAGGAAAGCAGAAGGAGAAATTCACAAGATGTATTGAGCACCAGATACAAGCTTGGCACAGTGCTTTAGTTCTAGATACTGTACACATATGCTTGATCTCTATAACAACACTAGGGACATATCATTACCCAATTCAAAATATATTCCAGATAATAAGAAAGTTAAATGTAGGGTGCCTGGGTGGCTCAGTTAGTTAAGCGTCCAACTCTTGATTTTGGCTCAGGTCATGATCTCACGGTTCATAAGATTGAGCTCCATGTGGGGCTCTGTGCTGACAGCATGGAGCCTGCTTGGGATTCTCTCTCTCAATCTCTCTCTCTCTCTCTCTCTCTCTCTCTCTCTCTCTCTCTCTCTTTCTCTCTGTTGTTCCCCCGCTTGTGCTCACTCTCTCTCACTCTCTCTCAAATAAATAAACTTAAAAAAAAGAAAGTTAAATGTAAAAAGTCAAACTATTAAAACTTTAGAAGATAATATATATGAGTATCTATATAAACTAAGGAAAAGGCCTTTCTGTGCTTAAAGGCAATAGAGTAAATCATTAAGAAAGTGACAAATTTGGCTCCATATAAATTTAAATTTGTGCACAAATGTGTTAAAAATGATTAAAGAAATAAATGTTCAACCTGAAAGGGATTTATAGTCACTCACTGGCTTTATACACATACAAATTTGTCAGCAGCAGCATGATCAAAAGTTTGAAACAAAAATATATGTAGGTCAGCTTTCTTCATTATAAATGTTCAAAGCTGATACCTTTGGAAAATTGTTAGTAAGGTACATGAATTATTTTCCTGTAATAGTCATTCACCTATTCTGTATACAGTTTCTGGGAAATTTAAATTTTACTAAGAGAAGTAATAAATATGTGCCAATTAATTTCTATCCAGCAATCTGGAACAAGAAGAATCCATGATCAAAATTTAACTGAGAAATTTTGACACTGTAACAGAGTGCTCTAAACAACCCACAAAACAGTATACTGGTATACTTGTAAACAAATGTATATACATATGTACCTGTATATAATTCATGAATATTTATATGCATGTTAGTATCTATTATTATAACCCTGCTACAGAACTATCCTTGGAGTCTGTAATGTCATATTGCCTAAAGTAAAACCCCTTATAAAGAGCTAATCCAGTATCTAGAGCCTATAACACTCAGTAAAGACAAGCCTTAGAATTGTGTTCCATGGAAAATAACACCATAATGACATTCCTATGTATTTGAATAAATGTGCACAAAAAGATTCCAAAGGCTAAAGAAAGAATCCATGTTTTTTCCATTAATATCACCTAATTGCTTACAAAGGAACTAAACTTCAAAGACCTTAATCTTGAATGTAGTCATAAGAGTTTCAATTTTTTAATGCTCATAAACATTACATAGGAAATCTAAAATGCAATAGGAACAAACAATATAGGAATAAGTTTTCAAAAAAGTGAAGTATAATCACATTCAAAATTCCATTTTCTGAATTGGTATCTCCACTTTGAAATAAATGAAGATGATTGATATTTACTACTGATAAACACTCAAGTAATTAAACTGCTCTAAAATTCTATATAATGGTTGAACTTCTTTACTCATTACATTGTCTTTTCATTCACTTAATGCATCTTTTCACAAACCCAAATTTGACCATGCATATCCACAAATCCAACTCTTGGTCTTGATGATATATTTTCTTCATGTTTTATAATGATATAATTTTATTTTGTAAGGATCATTTAGCCTATTTTGTAATACAAACCTGAACATCATTGTGTACATATGTAATCACCTGCCCATATCATGAGATAAGAATACTATCTACTCAAATTAATGATGTACCCATTATTCTATTCTACTGAATTACTGACATTTTATGTAATAACAACAAAATAACTTTATTTTCTCTTTATGAAACTCAAATATTTGGTCTTAGAAACAACACATAATTTTCATTCCTCTGATATTAAGCTTCTATTCAAAGAAACTGACAGCCAAAGGTAGTATCAAATAAATATTTCAAAAATTTATATTCAACAGATTAGGGGCACCTGGCTGGTTCAGTAGGAAGAACATGTGACTCTTGGTCTCGGTGTCATGAGTTCGAGCCCCACATTGGGTATAGAGATTTGCTTAATAAAATAAATAAGTAAACTTAAAAAAAATAAATTCAACAGATTAAAATCCACTGTTATTGTTTCCATTAATATAATTAAATTCACCACTTTACCCTACCCTGAGCTCTTTATTTCTGTTCTGCTTCCATTCCCACTGTGTAACTGAGTTCTCCTAAAGGATGGAGGAGGAAGAACACCAAAAATCAGACATCGTGTTGAGGACACAATGAGTAGTGGTAGAAAAATCAGAAATCAGAGGGTCCTTCCTCACACTGTCTCTGCCACAAGCCAGCTGGGGGCTTTTGAGAAAGTCAGTCTTTCTTTTCTTGCAGTTTGCTGTTATAAAATGGAGAGGATTGAGGATATTTAGAAACCCTTCCATCTCTAACTTTACGAATGTGTTAATTAGGGAAAATTCCACTCCCTCATCTCTGATTTCTCTCTGTGATACCAGGAAGTCCTGGTACATGCTGCTTCCAACCCTACAGAGGGACTCCACCCCTATCAAAACCCTAATTTCTTGGAGAGTTTCCACATAAGAACTGTGCTAGTAGAAGAGACTGAACCACAAAAGAGGAGGTAATAGGCACAGTTTCAATTTGTTTCACAAGAAAAAGAATGTATGAGGCAATAAAAGGGCCCCAAAATTGAATTAAGAGGACTTCTTTCATGGTGATCTGCCATAATAATGGAGACTTTTGCCCAGAAAATATAAATAAAATCAGTTACATACACAAAGGACAGGGGGTTGATAAATTCAAATCAAGATCGATATTCAACTTAAAACACATCTGTAGGATGTTCACCAGAGCATTTTTTTAATCAATAATGAAAACTAGAAAAATACTATTCAACACATAAATAAATAGACCATATTGTTTTTATATGTGCTGACATGGACAAAATTATCTAACTTAAGAACAGAAAGATGTCTAGAAAGATCTGAATCAGAATATTAATGGCAGTAGCTTCTATAAGGTGAGGTTTAGAGTATTTTTTATTTATTCTTCATATAGCATTCGAATTTTCTCCAAGATTCTGTCTTAGGATGTATTATTTTTATTATAAAGTTATTCATTCTGGAAGTAGATAATTTTTGATGAATTATCAGTATGTCAAACCGATTTTCATAGGAAGTTGATACAACTGCCTATGTTGTGCTTTGTATATAGCATGATGATTAATACTACAAGATTACAAACTTTCTACAGTGAAGAATAGTAACTGGAGGGGCCCCTGGGTGGCTCTCGGTTAACATCTGACTTCCGCTCAGGTCATGATTTCACGGTTTGTGGGTTTGAGCCCCACATCAGGCTCTGAGCTAAGAGCTAAGAGCAGCCTGAACCCTGCTTTCAGATTCTGTGTCTCCCTCTCTCTGCCCTTCCCCCTCTTGTGCTTGCGCTCGCTCTCCCTCTCTCTCTCTCTCTCTCTCAAAAATAAACTTAAAAAGAATAGTAACTGGAAAAGAAAACGGCTGAGAGAATTGACTTCTGGTCTGATTATATAACAAACAATAACAATTAAATAGTGTTTCTTTAAATGAATACATTCAAGTTTATTAGGTACCAATGATAATTTTCTTTGCAACAATTTCTATATTAACAGCTATTTGTAAAAAATAAATATAGTAGAAAAAGAAGAATATTTATAGGATTATTGATTTCTCTGAATTTTTGGTTTGTAGATATTTACATATTTAATATTTAATTTTAATATTTAATATATTCTGTGCATTTGAACAGTATCTTCCAATTTTCAAATAATTTTATGATGTAAAAAGGATTATAATTACCACGTGGCTTTTAGCAGAAAGATCATCAGGCTTTGGACCTAAACAGACCATAACTCAAATTATAACTCTATTAGATGCTGACAATGCAGCCTTGTTAAATTCGTTGTCTCAAACTTCAGTTTCATCTATAAACTATGCATATTCGTCTTGAAGGAATGTCATAAGGATTTGAAGTTTTATGTAAATTAGGTGTCTGACCCAGTCCCCAGCAAAGTTCAGGCATTACATTGGTATTGTTGCAATAACCCTCTTGTACATAATCATGACGGTCAGCACTCTTGTGGAATTTGCCTGGAAAGGCCCTGTTCTAAGCATTTCACATGTACTAACTCATTCAATTCTCTCAACAACTCTATGTGGGAATAATACTGTGAATCCCTATATTACAGAGGATGAAACTGAGGCATACACCAGCAAAGTAACTGGCAGAAGGGCTCATAGTCTGGCTCTGGAGTCTGTGCTCTTTACCACTAAGCTTTGCTGCCACAAATCCTATTCCATGTGTCTTCTTAGAGTTATATATGTGTTGTAAAGATGCTTTCTATGATTTACTGATGCTGGTACATCTTCTGAATAGGCTGTAATTTGAGAATTTAGAATTCATTTTTGTATTATAATAATAAAGTCTACAGTTTTTTGATATATTTGAAAACACTCTGCAGACATATAGTCGATAGGTGGCCATTTTTGTTATAAGTGGTCTGATGATTAGTCAACCTATTAGTGCATAAAATATTGCTAACTAATCATCCTGATTTAACCATACTTAAAAATGAATACTTGTACAATGCATAACTCATTCCTGCATAAAATAAATTGCCACATACTTTATCGAAGATATTCACAGAGGAGAATGGTAAGAATGATAAAAACATGACCATCAGTTTTCCTCACATGAAAAGAATTTACATCTATTATTTATTATTAAATATATTATTTACCATAGTATATTATACTTTCAAATAAATAAGTATTCATGTTGTAGTTTTTACAAATTGAAATAAAACTGAAATACAAGAGTTCTCTAAAACCACATGAATATGTGTACAATAATTTTAAAAAAATTAGTAACCACAAAACCTTGGTCATAGTTTCATATAGTAGTATGTTAAACACTTCTTTCAGAAATGGAAAAGTGACATATTTACAGATAATGGGAAGGAGAAAACTCAAGGTCAGTGCTCTCCATCAGCAACACTGCCAGTGGGGAATAAAATGACCAGCATCTTTAATCTAGAATTGAATAAGATCTTCTTTTTCATGTATCATTTAAATCAGAAAATGCTCATATCTGTTCATTCTTTTAAAAATAGAACCATTAGGCTCTTAGAATCCCTGCCTCTTATAGGCCTATTCCAAAAAGAGTTCTAGAAGAATAATGGACTATTATGTGTGATTTATTCTGTTCTTAGTAAAAATGGGAAACAAATTAGGCTGGAGTTTTCTAATAATAAACAACTTCTTGCATATTAGAAAATAATATACTCACCTGTAGCCATGTAGTCTTCTTTTAAATTAAATAAGGGGGTGCCTCGGGGTTCATATGCTTCAATGTCATATGCAATACCTAAATGTCATTTCTAATGTTCCCTGAAGCTATTGTTTCTTTTGATTTATTTCATAATTATACTCCCTAAAATAAGTAACAACAAAAAACAATCAATATCAAACATTGGTTAGGAGATTGGGCTCTTTTTTAACTTATTTTTTATCATAACATATTATTAAACATACTTTCTAACTTTTTTTTGAAACTTTATGTCCACGATCAATGATTCCTCTAGCATTCTTTTTCCTCATCTTCAGTGCATTGTCCAGCCTCTTCTAACTCACTTTTAGACAAAGGACGATTGCTAGGCATATTGAACTCAAGAAGGAAGTCAAACTCAGATGTGAACTTTAACTCCAATCTAACGCAGTAACTCAGGCCAGCCACTCCGTAAATACATGCTATGCTTACTTCTGCTAAATCACGATAGAATGAGTTCTTCTCTAACGCAGATATTGCCAAAAATGAGCTAAGGTCCCAGAACATGTGGTAATTTTTACCAAAAAGAAAAATCAAAGGAGAATTGAGACAAGTGGAGTGAAACAAGAGCTGATATTCAGACACTCACAGGCAAAGACCAACTGATGCTTGGAAGAGCCCAGAAATAAGGGAAATGTGCACATACAGACTCCAGGTGGTGCAACTGAAGGTAAAGTTGCACCTTAATGTGATCATAGTGTGGGAGAAAGGCATGAAAGCCTTCTGTAGAACTCACTTTCACTTGGAGTAAAAAGAAAAAAAAATAGCTTACCTATTCAAAATTGAGCCAGAGTCAGAAATTAGAAAAACAGACTCCTTACCCAGTCAATATGTTAATAAAAATATATATTTATAGGGGCGCCTGGGTGGCGCAGTCGGTTAAGCATCCGACTTCAGCCAGGTCACGATCTCGCAGTCCGTGAGTTCGAGCCCCGCGTCGGGCTCTGGGCTGATGGCTCAGAGCCTGGAGCCTGTTTCAGATTCTGTGTCTCCCTCTCTCTCTGCCCCTCCCCCGTTCATGCTCTGTCTCTCTCTGTCCCAAAAATAAATAAACGTTGAAAAAAAAAATTAAAAAAAAAATATATATATATATTTATAGATAAAAATTCTTATTCTTTACTCAGGAAAAAGCTGTTATTTCCTTCTTCAGGTCTCTCCTGTGTTTGCTTTGTATAATCTTAACAAGTGTAGTTATTTATGCCAGATTAGCACCAGCAAATTAGAAATAAGAAGAGTTAGTTTTCACTGAGAGAAAAAAAAAGACAAATAGCATAAGAAAACTGAAAAACACAAAGCAGGCTCAAGAGTTGTCAGCAGAGCAATATAGGATCAATTAGCATGAACAAAAATAAAATTCAGTAGGCCCTGAGGACAATAAAATAGTATAGTATATAACAATTACCGAAGACTTGTCTAAATACGGCAAGGATGTATGAAAGGTAATTCCGATATATCTTTAATTCTGAGGGAGAAAAAATTGAATTACTCAGAAAGTGGCTATCTAAAATGTTTCATTCACCAAGAATTCTTCATGGCTAAGCTACTGATGCATCATAATTATAAAGAATTGATCTATATATTAATATAGAACTTTGAGTTCCTATTAAATCTTGGGGAGTTAACATAGTTATCTTTTCAACTTTGGATACTGAATAATGATAATAACAAAAACACACATAAACCTACAGGGGGTTCTTAGTTTTGTTTTGTTTTGTTTATAGTTTGAAACACTCCAATAATGAGTTGTACACTTTAAGAAGCTATCTTAATTCTTTGAGCTTAATAGAAGCTAATTTAGGACACTGAAATAAGTAGCAATTTACTCTAGTGGAAGGGAAAATTATTTGAGCTAGCAAAATTTATTCTGTGGATTTCTTTGAGGACAAAGGACATTAGCTTATGGGTATAAAAAAATCTAAGGATGATCTTATTATTCAATAATGAAACACATGTGAAAACGTGAAGCTTCTTAGTATCAAGACATCTTAATAAAATGCCAGACTTAAATGCAAATTTCTACTAATCCTTTAGAGAAAATGTCCCATAAATACATAAAATTATATTATTTTAAATGCATTTACATTTAATTTTGTCTGTTAAACTTTCATTTAATATTCTGGAGGAGGGAAATTCAAAAGCACAGAAACATTGATCTCTTCTCAATTTATTTACAATTTAATCACAAGCCTAACTGAAGTATATTGGCACTGATGGTTTTGTTTTGAGCAGAACAATGTTACCTTTACAAGAAAAGCAACTTTTTTTTTTTCAAAATTTTTTAACATTTACTTATTATTGAGAGACAGAGACAGAGCATGAACATGGGAGGGGCAGAGAGAGGGGGAGACACAGAATGTGAAGCAGCCTCCAGGCTCTGAACAGTCAGCACAGAGCCCGACGCGGGGCTCGAACTCACAAACCGTGAGATCATGACCCGAGCGAAAGCCTGATGCTTTACGGACTGAGCCACCCAGGCGCCCCAAGAAAAGCAATTTTAATCAGTGTAAGATTTGGTTATACTCTCATACATTGTTTAGTGGAAGTACAAATTAAATGATACAAACTTTCAGAAGACCAGTTATTGGATGGCATTTGAAATGTACATACAATTTAACCCAGAAATTCCTCTTAATAAAGAAGTGAACAAAGATGATTATAAAAGACTATTTATCATAGCATTATTTTGGGGGAAATAAAAGAGGGGAAACAACCTCAAATGTACTAGAAGAGGTGAATTTGTTTTAAAAAAAATTGTGGCATATCCATATAGTGGAATATTATATATGTATTTGCAATATTAACATGTTTATTTTGAGAAAGATTTCACGATATACTACATGAAAAGAAATAGGTAAAAAGCCATACGCATTATCTGATTTCATTTTTTTAAAGAATGTTTGTTTAGAATATATTTTTTTAATTTTTTAATGTTTATTTTTGAGAGAGAGAGACAAAGACAGAGAGTGTGCAGGGAAAGGGCAGAGAGAGAGGGAGACACAGAATCCGAAGCAGGCTCCAGGCTCTGAGCTGTCAGCACAGAACCTGATGTGGGGCTCCAAACCATGAACTGCGAGATCATGACCTGAGCCCAAACTGGACACTTAGCAACTGAGCCACCCAGGCGTCCCTAAAATCATTTTTAAAGCATGTACATCAAAATGTTAACAGTCATTATGCCTGGATGATGTTTATTTTCCTTATTTTCTATGTTTTCACAATTTTTCAATGCGTATATATGTATTTTATAAACAGAAAAATAGAACTACTGCAAAAGGTTTGTTTTAATTTATTGTATTGTCAAACATGCAAATAACTACTAATTAAGCTTAACACAAAAGTATCTCATATAACTTAATTTCACAAAATCACTAGGTCTAACTGACCCCTAATGCTTTTGTTGACTTCACCAAGGCTAATGTTATTCCCCAACCCACTGAGTATCTTTGATCCTTCCTTTGATTTCAAGACTGAAGAAGCAAGTATCCCCCTGCCTTCCATCCTCTCACATTAGCCAACTCCTATATCCCTCATGAACCAGCCCTAGTGCCTCCTTCTGTTCAAAGTCTACCCTGACCACCTCCCCTACAGAGCAATCACTTCTTGCTCTCCGCTCCCCTGGACAACAGGCACATTTTGTTCAAGCATCTCCCACTCCAGACGGCGATCATTTGTTGACTCCCTGATTCCCACTAGACCATGAGCTCCTAAAGACAGGAATCATGTCTTATTCATCTCCATACCACCAGCACTTAACCCTCATGTGGCAGAGGGTGTGCAATAAATATTCATTAAATGAATTAATTAATCTACTTAAATCTCCACAATCATTCAATTTTCCATGGAATTAAATACAATAAGAAGAGAAAAAGCATAATAAACCCAGCCCATAGGACCATGACTAGTACATAAAAGTTAAAAAAAATATCTGATTGGTGGATAACCATTATCAATACAGCAATCATTTAAAAAAACCATTAAGTGTGTATTTTCCCACATGATTTGCTAATTCAAAAAGAAAGTTGAAAAAAATATGAGAATTCTAAGGCAAGAAAATAAATGAAAAGAAAAAAATACCTATACACACCACTATATTTGTACTTGCTTTTGGTTCTCTTTAATTTATACTAAAATAATTTTACTAATGATGAAACTTAAATTTACCCTTCTTAAGAAAAAAGGAAGATGAATACCCAGCTTTGTGCTGCTGATCTGAGTTTACCAGCATGAATTAACCAGGCACATGAGAAACAGATGAGATAAAGTTCTTAACATTTGACCCCTAATTTCACTTGGGAGAATCAACATTTGGAAATAATCTAATGTGCGTTAAAAATGTATTAATGTATACAAAGCAGCATGCTAATAATATTTACATATAATCATACAAACTGTCAAAAAATAGGCTAATGGCAGAATGACAAAATACTTCTCCAAAATAGACTATTAAGCAGCATTAAGTATTGGAGTTCTTAATAATGTAGGGATATTCTTTTACTATAGTAGTAACACATTAATCACAACACAAATCTATCCAACCAACATGAGCTTTACTAAGTAAAAATATATGAAGAAAAGACTATATGGTATCTATAATATAACAGTGATCTCTTCAGAGAATTCAGATAAAAAAAATTATCCTCTTTATAGATTTCTCTCCATCATGTTTTCAATGATTATCATATCTCACTAGACAATTAAAGGGAAAAATACATAGGAAGGAATATGTACTAAAATGTTCATATTTGTCTCTAGCTATTAAAACTATAGCTTTTGGGGCGCCTGGGTGGCTCAGTCGGTTAAGCAGCCGACTTCGGCTCAGGTCATGATCTCGCAGTCCGTGAGTTCGAGCCTCGCGTCGGGCTCTGTGCTGACAGCTCAGAGCCTGGATCCTGCTTCAGATTCTGTGTCTCCCTCTCTCTGACCCTCCCCCGTTCATGCTCTGTCTCTCTCTGTCTCAAAAATAAATAAACGTTAAAAAAAAATTTTTTTAAACTATAGCTTTTACTTCCTTCTCACGGTTTTTTGTAACCTTCTATAAGACTGTGATTTATTTTGGGATGCCTGGGTGGCTCAGTCAATTAAGCGTCCGACTTCACCTCAGGTCATGATATCACAGTTTGTGAGTTTGAGCCCCGCGTTGGGCTCTGTGCCGACAGCTCAGAGCCTGGAGCCTGCTTCGGATTCTGTGTCTCCCTCTCTCTCTGCCCCTCCCCTGCTCACACTATATCTCTCTCTCAAAAAATAAGTGAACATTAAAAAAAAAAATTAAAAAGAGTATGATTTATTTTTATAACTATAGTAAAAAAATAAATACTATTATAAAATCTAAAAATATTATTTTAAAAATAAAATCATTGTTTTATAACCACAAAAAAATAACAACTATCCCGAATATTTGCAATAATTTAGCTAAAATAGTTTTCACTAGGGGCATCTGGGTGGCTCAGTCAGTTGAGCATCCAACTCTTAATTTCAGCTCAGGTCATGGTCCTAGGGTCATGGGATCAAGCCCTTCCTCGGGCTCCATGCTGATCGCATGCCTGCTTAAGATTTTCTTTCTTGCTCCCTTTTCTCCACTCATTCTCTCCCCCTCTCCCTCTCTCTCTCTCTCTCTCTCAAATTAAAAAAAAAAAAAGTTTTCACTAGAATGTTGTTTATAATAAAATTTGGGGAAAAAATAAATGTTCAATAGAAAATTAAATACATTATAACATATCCATAGAATGGAATACTACAGGGAACATTAAAAGTACTATTACAGGGGCACCTGAGTGTCTCAGTCAGTTAAGTATCTGACTTCAGCTCAGGTCATGATCTCACAGCTCGTGAGTTTGAGCCCTGCATCCGGCTCTGTGTGGACAGCTCAGAGCCTAGAGCTTGCTTCAGATTCTGTATCTCTCTCTCTCACTCTACCCCTGTCCTGCTCGCACTCTGTGTGTCTCTCTCTTAAAAAGTAAATATCAAAACCACACTGAGATATCACCTCACACCAGTTAGAGTGGCTAAAATGAACAAATCAGGAGACTATAGATGCTGGAGAGGATGTGGAGAAATGGGAACCCTCTTGCACTGTTGGTGGGAATGCAAACTGGTGCAGCCACTCTGGAAAACAGTGTGGAGGTGCCTCAGAAAATTAAAAATAGATCTACCCTATGACCCAGCAATAGCAGTGCTAGGAATTTACCCAAGGGATACAGGAGTGATGATGCATAGGGCACTTTCAACAATAGCCAAATTATGGAAAGAGCCTAAATGCCCATCAACTGATGAATGGATAAAGAAGATGTGGTTTATATACACAAAGGAATACTACTTGGCAATAAGAAAGAATGAAATATGGCCTTTTGTAGCTACATGGATGGAACTGGACAGTGTTATGCTAAGTGAAATAAGTCATACAGAGAAAGACAGATACCATATGTTTTCACTCTTATGTGGATCCTGAGAAACTAAACAGAAGACCATGGGGGAGGGGAAAGGAAAAAAAAAGTTAGAGAGGGAGGGCGCCAAACCATAAGAGACTCTTAAAAACTGAGAATAAACTGAGGGCTGATGGGGGATAGAAGGGAAGGGAAAGTGGGTGATGGGCATTGAGGAGGGCACCTGTTGGGAGGAGCACTGGGTTTTGTATGGAAACCAATTTGACAATAAATTTCATATTTAAATAAATAAATAAATAACATTAAGAAAAAATGTTTAATAAAACTACTATTACAGATAAATATCTAATGACATGGAAAGATGTTTGCTTAATGTTATTAGGCTTTTTTTAAAAAAAAAGAGAGATAATGGTATTTATACCAATTTCTTTTTTTTTTAATTTTTTTAATGTCTATTTATTTTTGAGAGAGCAAGAGAGACAGTGTGAGCAGGGGAGGGGCAGAGAGAGAAGGAGACACAAAATCTGAAGCAGGCTCCAGGCTCTCGGCTGTCAGCAAGGAGCACGACGCGGGGCTCAAACTCATGAACCAAACTGGGCAAGATCATGACTTGAGCCGAAGTTGGACGCTTAACCGATTGAGTCACCCAGGTGACCCAACCAATTTATTTTTTATTAGTAAGAAAGTGTGCATAGGGAAAAAATGGAAAGAAAGATTAAAACCAAAATGTGAATGGTAATTTTCATTGGATAGTGACACTGGAGATAATCTTTCTTTTCTTTTTTTCCGCTTATTTAAGTTCTAAATTTTCTCTAACAAACAAGTATAACCATGAAAAAGATTTTAAAAAGTTTTTAAAATAAAAAGAGGGAGAACCAAAAAAGAGATAACCAGATATCAGCTACAGAAAAAGTAAAATATTCTAGATGTTTTCTAACTTTCAGAAGGACCCATTATATTATTTCCCCCCACAGTCAATTCTCTCAGACATTTTGCATACAAACTTACCCTGAAAGACACATAGAGATAGTGACATTCAACATCATGTTATATGTAGTGATTCCTACATTTAGTTAAGGTCGAACTTGTAGACTGACAACCAATACTTAAAATTTTCTAGGATACAACCATCTGTATATTGATTTCTGGAAGGTATTCTGCTGTCTCAATTGAGTAATTGTCTAAGCATTTATACATACTAAAAACAGTTTTGTTTTGTTTTGTTTTGTTTTGTTTTGTTTTGTTTTGTTTTGTTTTGAAGTAAAACATGGTCCTCAATTGCAGGAATCCCTTTTGTAAACCATTATGCACAGGTACCCACCCCCCATTCAGGCAGGTCAGATTCCCTTACTCTCAGGATAGCAGCCAATCCTTTCTCCCAGATACCAAGTAGGTAAGACATAGCATCTTTATTTTAACCACAATACAGAGCATCTGTACTTCATTCACTTTGTAGAGAACTCATTCTTGCCTGTGATCGAAGATCAAGATGATTAACATTTATAAATGACTTCAGTTTAAGGGACATGTGACTCATAACTTCTATAGGTCAAGCTAGGTCATGAGAAAGCAACATTCTAAAATTTATCCTAATTCTCTCACAAATGCTGTGTTTCTGAAAGTCACGATTCAGTTGTACATACTCAGCCTTGACTGACAATAAAAGAAAAGGTCGTATGTCCAGGAAAGTTCCATATTTTACCAAATCACACTTGAAGATATCTGGTATATTGCTAAATAACCTTACTAAAAAAAAGATTCAAGTAATAATCAATCATTTCAGACATTTATTAGACAAAGAAAGCCATTACTCTATTGCCTTCCTTTTTTTGTTTTTGTTTTGTTTTTGTTTTGTTTTGTTTTTTTTACTTTGTTGCAGTGAAGCTCTGAGTCAGATTTCCAGATATTTCTTCTTACCTTAATTTTAAATATAAATAAGATCTTGTTCATAAGTACACTTAAATCCTTTCCAGAGGTAGTAAGTGCCTAGATTTGGCAAGCTTGAAGAGACTTTAGAGGGTATCTACAAACTCAGACCACTGATGAGTAAACTGTGCTTTGCATCATCTTAAAGCCTCCAGAATACTCCAGGAGCCATTATGAGGACCAAGGGATCAGGTCTTGACTTCCACCTCCGGTTATAATGAAGAGGATTCAATCAGAGCAGCCAATCGGTTTTAGTTACATATTAAAATATCTTAACATACTTATTTGACAAAAGCATTCCAAGGAGAAAAATTATTTTTAAAAACATTTTACAGATATGGAAAGAAACTAAAACCCATAGAAGCAAAGAAAGTATAAAGTATAAAGATATTAATGATGGTAATGATGATCATGTATTTGCATGCATTAAGTATTCATCATATGATATCATGAGATAGTCATCATATCTAAAATATTGTTGGTCATTTACTACAGATGAATCACTGAAATTGCCACTGGTGAGTATAGGAAAAACAGATAAAATAAGGAATGAGGTAGGATTCCCGTCTGGGAACTGGTCGTTCTAGCTGTCTTTCTTTCTCTCCAAAAAGAATTCCATCCTTCTAGCCTTTTTTTTTTAAATATGAAATTTATTGTCAAATTGGTTTCCATACAACACCCAGTGTTCATCCCAACAGTTAAGAGCTTCTAGCCTTTTTAATAAGTGATGAGGAGTAGGGGAATAAAAATTAATGTGTATTTCACTAATTTGCTTTTTACAAAATTTTAGGTAGTATTTTTCAAAATGTATGTGGTCAGCCCAACATATAAGGTTGCTTAGAGCCTGCTTTCTGTTAGATGCTGGGTATGTGTCAGGTTTCATGAATATGTTGCTTAGCTTGTGCTCAGCTCCATCATCAGTACTTTAAAGAAGCCTCAAAAAAATGTGGCCTGTTTTGCACTGTCTTATTTTAAAAAATGCATTTACTTTTGTTTGCCACCATGTATAACTTAAAGTAACCCAATATTTTCTCCAACCTCTGAGAAAATCTCACCCATCAGGTTTCTACACTATAGTAATATTTTGCCAGCTTTGGAGTTATCCCAATTATTTGATTGCTGTGAATACAGGAGAAAGTAAGAAAACTGCTTATTTCAATTTCTACCTAAGGTAGCAAGTGTCAGATTGCTGAATTAGAGTGTCTAAATACCTGTATGCAACCTGACAAAGAGGATTTTTTAATTAGCTAATCCAAACAGTTTCACACGTTATTACTTATTTTCCTCCAGAGTAATTCATTTGTATCATTTTTGGTACCACTCAATAGTAACATTTCACCTATTTCCTTTTACCTCCAATTTAATCAAAAGGAATGAACGACCTTAGTTAAATCAGAATTAATATAGCTGTTTCTTTTCATCCCCTCGATCATCCAGAATACAGTTTCCATTGATGTCAAAAGGATCATTTGATTCAGATCAGCTTTGCAAGGTAGAGAGCAAGATAGGAAATGAGTGGCTCATTAAGAGTGCAAAGCTATTAATTTTATAAAATGGCAAATCCCACTTAGCTGCTTTTTTCAGGAAAAGCCATCTCCTTCCAGTGTCTATGTACACAAACCATAGGTACCTGCTACCATGAAGAGACTATCTCACCTCCATACTTCCATACCTCCTGCCCCAGAAAATGCTAAGTTGGGGGTTCTCAACCTCAGCACTATTGACATTTGGGGTCATATAATTCCATGGTGTAGAGAAGAAATGATGCCCTGTGCATTGTAGGATGTGCAGCAGCATCCTTGATCTCTATTCATACAATGTCGGTAGCACCCTCCAGTCGTGACAACCAGAAGTGTCCCCAGACATGGACAAATGTCCCCTGCGGGACAAAATCATACACAGTTGAGAATTACTACACAAACCTTTCTCAAACTGTGATCCTTGAATCACCAGCATCACCTAGAAACTTGTTAGATATGCAAATTTGGGGGCCCCACGCACACCTAGTAAATCAGAAACTTCGGGGATGGAGCCCAGCAATGTGAGTTTAACAAGCCCTTAAAGGACTGTGATGCACAGTCAGGTTTGAGAACCTTGGCATTAAGCAATGTTAGCACTATTTGGTTGAAGGACCACTATATCAGAATGATCTGGGATCTTGTTAAATACATATTTCTAAACCAATACCCCACGTTAAATCACTGAAATTTTGAAACTGCTCTGAGATGTGAATTAGTAAAGTATGGTGTGTGTGTGTGTGTGTGTGTGTGTGTGTTTTATAAGCACCCACAGTTATTCTTAAGTACTTTCAATTTTCAGGGCCATTATCCTACTCTCCAACTCCTAAAGTCCCAATGTAAACTTTTCCATAGTGTCTTCTGACAAAGATTCTCTTCCTACTATCATTCAGTGCAACCAAAAGAAAGAACATCTGACTTATTCCTGGACACAGTATGACTGATGATCTTCACAAAGATCTTTAAGAAAAACAGAACTGGCTGGGACATCTGGGTGGCTCAGTCGGTAAGTGTCCAAATCTTTCTTGATTTCAACTCAGGTCATTATCTCACAGGTTCCTGATTTTGAGCCCCTCCTGCACTGGGCTCTGCACTGGAGCCTGCTTGGGATTCTCTGTCTCTCCCCCTTTCCTGCATATGTGCTTGCGTGCTCGCTCTCTCTCTCTCTCTCTCTCTCCCTCTCAAAAAGTAAATATTAAAAAAAGAGAAACAGAACTGGCATATCCTCATTTCATAGACCACATGGCAGCTGGAAATTCTAACCAAAGTCAAATGCTTTTTCCTCTACGCCACTATGATGTAAGGTAAAATTACTATTATGTGCTGCTTTGACACCTGGATAAAACTGAGAGGGCCTCAGTTCTTACAAGTTCCCCTTCCTACTCTGCTCAGGTAAATGAGATCTCCTAGCTAAACACCCTCTTTATCAAAGGGACCAGGCACCATACCTGCCTCCATGTAATTATTCAAACAAGCCAATCACATCCTCCTGCAAGAACCAAGGGGCACCCTAAACTCTTGATACTACAAAGTCAGCTTCCCATGGTTCCTGTTTATTCACTCTGTTCCCAGGTGCAACCATATGTGGCCTTGGGAGGCATGCAGGGTCCTCCTCCCTCGAGACTAATAAACTGCTGTCAAGCTCATCTGTTCAGTATCAGGTGTCATGTGTTTGGGATCCCTATAACCCTAGGTTAGAAATTCCTCCCTCACCAATGGGTGAAGAAGAGGTGACCAAAATATCCAATAAGATTGATGACTAAATGATACTTCATAAGGGAAAAATCTCTACGTTGATATAGACTATAAAAGCAACATGGATTAAGCACCCATCATATACCACGCATCATGCTTTATACATATTATTCCCAAGGTTCACAATAGATATTGTATAATAGAAGAAACTCAAGGCTCCTAAAAGTTCATTAACATTGTAAAGTTATGTCTAAGGTGTGATGGTTAATTTTATCATCAATCTGACTGGGCCACAGGATGCCCCGATGTCTGATGAAACAGTATTTCTGGGTATGTCTGTGAAGGTGTTTCTGGAAGAGATTAATAGTTGAATTGGTGAACTCAGTAAAGCAGATGGCCCTCACCAATGTAGGTGGGCATGATCCAATCCATCAATGATCTGAATGGAACAAAATGGGGGAGGAAGTTTGGATGTCCCCGCCCATGATCTGAGTCCTCAAGTCTAGGTTAAGTAAAAAGTAACGTATCAGTTCATGTAAGTTCAGTCCGTGGGCAGAAGGCTGGTCATATGACCAGGTTCTAGCTCTCTCTGTTTCTTCTAGTTTTCCCATCTCTTTGGGCAAGATTGTTATCAGCAGGCCCAAGCATCACACCTACCAAATCCACAGGAAAAATGAAAATAGCTGACTACTTTTCCAGTAACCACTAAAAATATTTCTTACAGCTGGTAACTGATTATTCTGATTGGCCTACATCCCCATTGCTGAACCAATCACTCTGGTCAGTGCAGTGTGACCTGTCATTTGGCTTAACACAAATGGAAAACACCCCTAGATCTAAGATGGAATAAATCTCACCCAAACCACATTGGCTGAGAATGTGGTCATTCCCCGCAGCTCCAATTTAGGGAGCCTTTTATCAAAAGGTAGAATAAGAGGTACACAGCAGCAAATAAACAGGTGCTAGCTGAACCAAATAAACTAGGATCTACCTGAACTAAATCATGTCTGTTATTACTGTTGTAATACACAGGCCACCTTTTGGAATCATTTAGGATGCTCATTGAAGTTTGCACACTGCTAAGCTACTGAATCAAAATCTCTGGCACAATCCTCAGGAATCTACAGTTTAACAAACTCCCAGGCTAATTTCTACGCCCGCTAACATTTGATATTCTTATACCCAACAACTGCTATTTATTCTAGAGAAATAAAATGAAAATCAATATAAGAATAATACTAATTATAATCGGTTATGATCATATTTTTCCATGGTGAGGAAAATTGTTTTTTTTTATCTTTTTAAACTTCTTTTTAAGTTTATGTATTTATTTTGAGAGAGAGAAACAAAGAACCAGCAGCGGAGGGGAGGGGCAGAGAGAGAAGGGGACTGAGGATCGGAAGAGGGCTCTGTGCTGACAGCAGAGAGACCAATCTGGGGCTCGAACTCACGAACTGTGATGTGAGATCATGACCTGAGCCAAAGTCAGAAGCTCAAATAATTGAGTCACACAGGAGCCCCCAAAATTATTATTTTAATGATTGGCAAAATTCTTCTTTAAAGCAAGAATAGTTTTTATTTAGCAAAATGTCTTGTTTGGCTACTTTGTGGCTAAAGTGTATTAGGGCATAACTGAACAGCCTAGAAGTGAGCCAAAGAGAATTAAGGACCAAATAGACATCTGAGGATTTCAAAAGAAAGAAAAAATTTCTCTCTCTCTCTCTCTCTCTCTCAAAATAAATAAATAAACTTTAAATAAATAAATAAAATCTTAGAAAGAAAAAAATCTGGAAAAAATGTGTAATGGAGTGTGAGAGAGAAAAAAAAGGGAGCACAGCAACACAGAAGGCCAAACCTCCAGAACAAGAGACAACTGGCAAAAAAAAAAAAAAAAAAAAATTATAGCCACAAATAGCAGAAAGATTTTTTTAATTTTTTAATGTTTATTTATTTGAGAGAGAGAGAGAGAGAGAGAGAGAGAGAGATCGAGGATGTGAGGGGGAGGGGCAGAGAGAGAGGGAGATACAGAATCCGAAGCAGGCTCCAGGAGCTGACCAGTCAGCACAGAGCCTGATGAAGGGCTCCAACTCAATGAACAGTGAAATCATGACTTGAGCTGAAGTCAGTCACTTAACCAACTGAGTCCCCCAGGTACCCCAATAATAGAAAGATTTTTAAGAAAAGGGCTATCTAACGTGTAATTTTAAGTTGTTTGCTGAACTACAAACATTCTCTAAAATCAGCTGCAGTTGATATTTTCAATAGCAAAAGGATAGGTACCCTATACACCGGTACATTGCAAAATAGAGTCAGAAGCAAGAATCAAAACGTGAGGCACAGACTGAGAATTTAAGAAGCAGGAAATAAGAGCCAGAAATAATTACATGCATTAAACTAATCTCCAAAAAATTCTCCAAAATGCTGAAAATTGTACTAGATAATATTTTGAGGGAGGTAATGCTAATTTCACCTTAACATCAAGTGACCTGATACTTCATGAGACTAAGCAATGCACTACAGATAGAAGACAGCAAGTATTTTTGAGCCTTACTAAGGGCTTTATAAATACTACCAAATGTAATTCTCGTGGAAATTCAGCGGATTTGTGTTTTACATGCCACTGATGAGTGTTCCGAAAGTTAACTTGTGCAAGGCCACATAGACAGTGGCAAAGCCTGGCAGAACCAGAAGTTCAACTGTGGGTCAATCCACCCTCAAATTCTGTTTTCTTCCCAGGGTTGGTGATGCAAAACAGCAAGTCTCAGTTCTGTGTTCACACCAGAATCCCCTGGAGAGTATTAAAAAACCACCCACTCCTGAGTTCCACCTCAGACAAATTAGGTCAAAACCTATAGGGTTAAAGGCATTACTTTCAAGAGTTAGTGGGGTAGAACAGTTAAATGCTTTAATTTTTTGTGTTTTATGTTATCAAGGTAAATTGCATATAGATATAGCCAGGTTTTATAGTTTGATATGCATGTTTTTGCCACATGGCCAGCCATTCACAATTTGAAAAATTCTTAGGAGAGGTGCGTATTTGTTTTAAGGTGATATACCAATATATCGGGTAGAATTTCAAAGCATTTGCCTCATTTACCTTTTGCTTTGGGGAAAAAAAAACATAGCAATTCTAAATCATAGTCATATTAAACACCAGATATCATCAAGGTGGCCTTCAGATATCTAAGCAAAGCTTTTTCTCATTTATTTTTTCTCTCACATAAACCTGCCTAATGAAACTACTATGCATTTTCCAGATCCCAGATTCTAATGTTTGGAAATTAGAAAATAATATCAACAGAAATAAACTTTAACCAGCATTTTTGCAACTCTGCTTTTCACTCACATAGGCTGTTACTTACTGGTCATGACTGATAGAATTGCACATAATACACCAGTGAATGGGGGAAATTGAAACTCTTTCTCAAGCACATAAAAGCAAAAGATATGCCCACTTGATTTTTTTTCTATAGAACACTAAATTTGGCTCACAGAACTCCTGCACAAAACTTTGGAAGACTGTTCTAATATCTCCTAAAAAGATGCAAAAATTATCCTAGCAATTTATAAAGATATTTCAATTAAAGCATCAGGCATTTGCATTTCAATGGCTTGTTTCAGGTTCCACAAACAACCCAATACACAATTCCCTCAAAATGAGCTAAAATCAGGAACTACAAAAATTACTCTTGATATTAGACCTGATGCCTCTTTCATCTGGACAAGGGACAGAAAGTAATGATACTTGAAAGCAGCAAGGTGAAAACAAATGGAACAAGTCACTAGAATCACTCTGAGGCAAATAAGCCCTCACTTATTTTTAACTATGGTAATCTGATTGTTACCTTAATATTGCATATTAACAATAGCACCTAAAGTGAAAGGCACTCACTACTTACAATAACTGAATGGATGGAGGCCCAAGGACCATTAATCTTCGTTACGTATTAGTCCCTGAAATATAATGGATACTGATTTCCTGATATGCTTTGTAGAGAGGACTAAATTTATCCTATGCCAGATATGAGAATATATCCATCGATATGTTATTTTGTTTATATTCAGTATTATTGTCCTCTTTTACACACTATATTCCATGAGTTATAGCGGTAATAACAATGACAATTATTATTAAAAAAAATCATGTTACATAAATTTCAGGGTTTGTGACACTATCCTTAGTTTTTACTTTTTTGAAAGTCCTTTAAAAAGAAATTACTATTGCAAAGGTTTTTCTATATTTACACAATATTTTAACCAGAATCTATTACAAACATGTACACACACACATAATACACATACGTACATGTTACATGTATTACCATACCACGAATATTTATATTGTGAGAACACCTATTTATGGCCCTTTTGACTTGTCTGAAGTGAAAATCATTTGACTACTTTCACAGTACAGAATTACTGAGTTAATCATGTATCATAGCTTTTCCTTGCAAAAATGTATTTTCAGTATATATTGCATTGCTCACATAATCCTCTCTTTTATAGCACTAGTTCAAGAAAACTTAAAAAAGGAAAAATCAGGTTTCTTTGTTTTCTTTTTATACACAAATGTCTCCCCGGATATTTTTCACATTAAACCAAGATATATACAAAATTGCATTTTCAATTTAAATATACTTAATAATGTTCAAGAATGTGTGATTTTAGATTTTTACATGCTAGTCACATACACTATTGGAAATTTGATATGTCACAAAAAGATAAAAATGGTAAGATGTATTCATTTTTAAAATTATGGTACATGGCATAGTTAGCTAACAGGAACAATCTTAAAGCTTTCCATAACCAGAGAATATCAGAAGAAAATATAATACCATTATATAAATTATAGTATTCTTTCACATTTCAATAAGGGTCATCTTTCTTAGAGAAAAAGGCATACAAATTTTGTAAGAGTATACTAAAAAGACATTGAAAATGCTTAAAGACATGGAACACCTATATGCATGAAAGATTTAAGAAAAACTAGGACTTCTGTCTGCTGAAACTACTCTCATTACATGGATAAAACTCAAATCTGTACATCTCTGGCCTCTGTTTCTCCACTTGTCTCCCAGAAATCTCTTAAATCTCTTACTGCTATCTCAACTGCATGAAAAGTCTTGCCAGTCAATAACATTCATTAAGCATCGCTGAGTATTTAATAAATGTTTCTGAGCATTATGACAGGTACCCTAGGGAGATGCAATAGAAATAGAAGATATGGTCCCTGACATCAAGGAACTTTCAGTAGTACTGATTATTCATACTATACAAATGGGCTAAAATAGGCCTTCCAAAGAAATAAATTATCGCAAATTAAAACACTTCAAATAATATATGTATGCTGAGGTGATTCAGGGGGTGAACTGAGAGGGGGAGGCAATCAGAATGTTTTGAATCATGTATGAAAGAACCAAAAAACATGGATTAATGAGCTAAGGAAGGAGCTTTTCAGAGGGTAGAGGGCTTACCTAAAAAGATAGAGAAAAAAATCCTGAAACAATGTGGGTGGAACTAGAAGCCAAAACACTATGCAGCAGGCCATTGGTCTGACTTTGCTTATGTGTTTTGTTTTTTGTTTTTGTTTTTGTTTTTACAATATAACCTACTAATTTTTTATCTGGCTGGTATAGTCTAGAGCAGAATCTTCCAAGCTTTTGCTTTTCATTGACCCTTTCATAAGAAGAAATATCCTTTAAACAAACAATGCCTATCTAACCCAATTCCTACTACCACTATGCATTAAAAACACAAAAATTGGGCCACATGGGTGGCTAAGTCAGTTAAGTACCTGTCGCTTGATTTCAGCTCCAATCATGGTCCTACAGTTCATGAATTGGAGCCCTGAATAGGGCTCTGCACTGACAGTGGGAGCCTGCTTGGGATTTTCTCTATCCCTCCCCAACTTGCACTCACATTCTCTCCCTCAAATTATAAACAAACAAAAAAACGGAAAACAAACAAACAAACAAACAAACAAACAAAAAGAACCACAAAATTAATGGGGGCAAAAAGACATCGCTGTTATTAACCTCTCTCTGTCCTCCATAAAATGTCATAAATAAGTTTCCTCTGTACTCAAAAATGTATTGCTGTATCATTAGTATTAATGTCATGGAGACCAAACTGTGTGGCTACAAGACTCTCAAAGTCCTACCCAGACCACACCTATAGAATGGTAACCCTAAAACAAGAATAAAGAAACATTAATTCCCTCCCACATGTACCAAAACATCACTGTATGATGTTGATTGCAATTATAGCAATAGCAGCAAAAGTAATGGTGGTAGCAGTAATTTATACTGACTACATTCACTAGAAGCAATTTACTCATATTATTTAATCCTAACAACCACTAATAATCATGATTATTCCCATTTTATAGGAAAAAAATATTGAAGCTCAAATAAGCAACTTGCCCAAGGACACACAACAGGTGGGTGTTTGGTGGGGTCAATGCTGGCCCCGTGAAGGCAGAGCACATACTTCTAGACATGACACTTGCCTGTTTATGCATGTGCCATGTGCCTACCCCATAAACACTGGCCCCTGATCTCTTACCTGCCTCTTATAGTTTTAATAAGGATTAATTTGATGTCTGTAAAGTGTTTTGACCTCCCATAAAGACACCCATATGATTACACTCCTTAATTTCCATTTCCTCTTATGCCACATCTTCAATTACAGTATCTCATAGGTATGCAATCTTGGAACCAATTGACTTTGCCTTCTCTCATACCACATTCAGGCTGTAATCAGTTGCTATTTTATCATAGAAACATCATCCCTAAAATTCACTCATTTTATTTTAATTTTTGACGCTTAAACCATCATTAGTCTCAGTTATTGTAATCTCCATAGAGTACAGCATTTTATCTTGTGAAGAGGAAATTTTAATGGAAATTGGGTCCTAATACCCATCAGGGGGGGAAAGCAAAAAAAAAGTTTACGTGTTAATCAAGAAACAAATAATCTCACTCAAATATGCACATTCTTAAGTTGCTTTCAGCTTTGAAATCTGCCTTAAGTTTCAATTCCACTGTGTATTTACATGTTCTCTATATTTGATCTCTGAACTTTCACCTTCAACAATATCTTAAAACAGTAAAATTTTGGAGCTAAAAGGGAGCTTAAAGATAACCTGAAGCAAACCCCATTTAACAAATGAGAAAAATAATGGAACAGCTGGGTGGCTCAGTCGGTTGAACATCTGACTTCGGCTCAGGTCACGATCTCACTATCCATGGGTGTGAGCCTCACGTTGGGCTCTGTGCTGACAGGCCTGGAGCCTGCTTTGGATTCTGTGTCTCCCTCTTTCTCTCTGCCCCTCCCTGGGTCTCTCTCTCTCTCTCTCAAAAATAAATAAACATTAAAAAATTAGAAAAAATATTGAGGAGGGCACCTTTTGGGATGAGCACTGGGTGTTGTATGGAAACCAATTTGACAATAAATTTCATATATTGAAAAAATAAATAAATAAAAATAAAAATAAAAAATTAGAAAAAAAAAAAGAAATGAGAAAACTAAGGATCACAAATAGATAACTTGCCAAAGGTCCCTCATTTAAAATGTGGTAGGGGCACCTGGGTGGCTCAGTGGGTTGAAGTGTCCGACTTTGGCTCAGGTCATGATCTCACGGTTTGTGAGTTCAAGACCCACATCAGGCTGTGCGCTGATAGCTTAGAGCCTGGAGCCTGCTTCAGATTCTGCGTCTCCCTCTCTTTCTGCCCCTACCCTGCTCATGCTCTGTCTCCCTCTGTCTCTTAAAAATAAGTAAATGTTGGGGCGCCTGGGTGGCGCAGTCGGTTAAGCGTCCGACTTCAGCCAGGTCACGATCTCGCGGTCCGGGAGTTCGAGCCCCGCGTCGGGCTCTGGGCTGATGGCTCAGAGCCTGGAGCCTGTTTCCGATTCTGTGTCTCCCTCTCTCTCTGCCCCTCCCCCGTTCATGCTCTGTCTCTCTCTGTCCCAAAAATAAATAAACGTTGAAAAAAAAAATTAAAAAAAAAAAAAATAAGTAAATGTTAAAAAAATTAAAAAAATAAAATGTGATAGAACTAGATCTAAACCCAGGCATTCTGACTTTAGATATGTATTTTTTCTCTAATGTTTATTTTTGAAAGAGAAAGACAGAGAGACAGAGCATGAGTTGGGGAGGGGAGGAGTGGGAGGGAGACACAGAATCTGAAGCAGGCTCCATGTCTGATCTGTCAGCAAAGGGCCTGATGCAGGGCCCCAAACTGTGAGACCATGACCTGAGCCGAGGTTGGATGCTTAACCAACCAAACCACCCAGGCGTCCCTAGATATATACTATTTCTAATCTATAAAGCGTTCCATCTACTCCGTGGGCTTAAATTTAAATGCTTTATGTTAATGAATTCCACTATTTTTCTAGTCTGCTAGAAACCTGCTCTCCCAGGTTCCATGACTGTATTTTGAATTGATTAGTGGATTTTTGGAGGGATTTAATATTGAAAACTAATTTTAGAATCTCCCCACTGAAACCTATGTATCTCCATGCACTCACTGTTCTTGCATTTCTCAGTCCCAAGAAAGGAACTGGTTATAATGGATCTAGATGGACTCCAGAAGGAAGAAGACAGAAGAGATGGTTTAAGTCAATTCTATCTCCAGCTAGAAGAATATTATTCTCTTGCATTCCATTTGCCTATGTATTTCCAGAATTGATGAGGAGACCCAAAAAATAAGATTAGCAAATAGTCCTAGGTGAATGGAATCACCTGGCCTATCATAAGTTAAAATGTGAGTGCACATGTGGTGATGAGCACAGGGTGTTATATGGAAGTGTTGAATCACTATATTATACACCTGAAACATATTACACTGTATATAAACTAACAGGAATTTAAATAAAAACTTTGTTAAAAAAGCTACAATGTAGCTCTGATGGGTTATATATGGTCCAATCAGTTTAAATATATTTAAGAGCAAACTTCAACTGGTAATTATGTGTATAGAACTTGTGTCTTAAACAATGTCTTCTGGTGAGGGTTGGGGGGAAGATGTTGGCGTAGGACACTGGGCTCATCGCGACCTGCTGATCACTTAGATTCCACCTACACCTGCCTAAATAACCCAGAAAACCGCCAGAAGACTAGCAGAATGGATTCTCCAGAGCCAAGCGCAGACGAGAGGCCCACGGAAGAGGGTAGGAAGGGCAGAGAGGCGGTGTGCACTACAGGGACTGGCAGGAGGGAGCCGGGGCAGAGGGGCGGCCCGCTGGCCAAGCAGACCCCCGAGTCTGGCTTGCAAAAACAGAGGGGCCGGACGGAGTGTGTTCGGAGAGCAAGCAGGACTTAACATCTGGAAGGTTATAAGTTAACAGCTCTGCTCGGAGAGCGGGAGGGCTGGAGGGCAACGGAAGGGAGAGTAGTTGAGCCCCGGATGACAGAGCACAGCTCGGCGGGGAACAAAGGCACTAGCCAGCACCATCTGCCTCGCCCATTCCCCAGCCAAAATCCCAAAGGGAACCAGTTCCTGCCAGGGAACTTGCTTGCACTGCACAAACACCCAACGCTGTGCTTTGCGGATCCATCCCTCTGGTGACAGGTCTGACTCCCTCCGCTAATATCCCAGCACCACAAGCCTGGCAGTGTGCAAGTAGCCCAGATGGGCCATGCCACCCCACAGTGAATCCTGCCCCTAGGAGAGGGGAAGAGAAGGTACACCAGTCTGACTGTGGCCCCAGCAGTGGGCTGGGGTCAGACATCAGGTCTGACTGTGGCCCTGCCCACCAATGCGAGTTATTCAAGACAGCACAGGGGAAGTGCCCTGCAGTTCTTTCCAAAATGACAAATGAAAGAATTCCCCTCAAAAGAATCTCCAGGAAATAACAACAGCTAACAAACTGATCAAAAAGGATTTAAACAATATAACAGAAAGTGAATTTAGAATAATAGTCATAAAATTAATTGCTGGGCTTGAAAACAGTATAGAGGACAGCAGAGAATCTATTGCTACAGAGATCAAGGGGCTAGGAACAGTCAGGAGGAGCTAAAAATTGCTATAAACGAGCTGCAAAATAAAATGGAAACGACCACAGCTCGGATTGAAGAGGCAGAGGAGAGAATAGGTGAACTAGAAGATAAAAATATGGAAAAAGAGGAAGCTGAGAAAAAGAGAGATTAAAAAAACCAGGAGTATGAGGGGAAAATTAGAGAACTAAGTGATGCACTAAAGAGAAAAAATCTACATATAACTGGTATTCCAGAGCAGGAAGAGAGAGGGAAACGTGCTGAAAGTGTACTTGAAGAAATAATAGCTGAGAACTTCCCTGATGTGGGGAAGGAAAAAGGCATTGAAATCCAACAGGCACAGAGAACTCCCTTCAGACGTAACTTGAATCAATCTTCTGCACAACATATCATAGTGAAACTGGCAAAATACAAGGATAAAGAGAAAATTCTGAAAGCAGCTAGGGATAAACACACTCTAACATATAAAGGGAGACCTATAAGACTCGTGACCGATCTCTCTACTGAAATTTGGCAGGCCAGAAAGGAATGGCAGGATCTTCAATGTGATGAACAGAAAAAATATGCAGCCGAGAATCCTTTATCCAGCAAGTCTGTCATTTAGAATAGAAGGAGACATAAAGGCCTTCCCTAAAAAACAAAAACTGAAGGAATTCGTCACCACTAAACCAGCCCTACAAGAGATCCTAAGGGGGATCCTGTGAGACAAAGTACCAGAGACATCGCTACAAGCATGAAATCTACGGACATCACAATGACTCTAAATCCATATCTTTCTATAATAACACTGAACGTAAATGGACTAAATGCACCAACCAAAAGACATAGGTTATCAGAATGGTTAAAAAAGCAAGACCCACCTATTTGCTGTCTACAAGAGACTCATTTTAGACCTGAGGACATCTTCAGATTGAAAGTGAGGGGATTGAAAACTATTTATCATGCTACTGGAAGTCAAAAGAAAGCTGGAGTAGCCATACTTATATCAGACAAACCAGACTTTAAATTAAAGGTTGTAACAAGATGAAGAAGGGCATTATATAATAATCACAGGGTCTATCCATCAGGAAGAGCTAACAATTATAAATGTCTATGCACCAAATACCGGAGCCCCCAAATATATAAAACAATTACTCACAAACATAAGCAACCTTATTGATAAGAATGTGGTAATTGCAGGGGACTTTAACACCACACTTACAGAAATGGATAGATCATCTAGACACACGGTGAATAAAGAAACAAGGGCCCTGAATGATACATTGGATCAGATGGACTTGACAGATATATTTAGAACTCTGCATCCCAAAGCAACAGAATATACTTTCTTCTCGAGTGCACGTGGAACAGTCTCCAAGATAGATCACATACTGGGTCACAAAACAGCCCTCCATAAGTATACAAGAATTGAGATCATACCATGCATACTTTCAGACCACAATGCTATGAAGCTTGAAATCAACCACAGGAAAAAGTCTGGAAAACCTCCAAAAGCATGGAGGTTAAAGAACAGCCTACAAAGAATGAGTGGGTCAACCAGGCAATTAGAGAAGAAATTAAAAAATATATGGAAAAAAACGAAAATGAAAATACAACAATCTAAACGCTTTGGGATCCAGCGAAGGCAGTCCTGAGAGGAAAATACATTGCAATCCAGGCCTATCTCAAGAAACAAGAAAAATCCCAAATATAAAATCTAACAGCACACCTAAAGGAAATAGAAGCAGAACAGCAAAGACACCCCAAACCCAGCAGAAGAAGAGAAATAATAAAGATCAGAGCAGAAATAAACAATATAGAATCTAAAAAAACTGTAGAGCAGATCAACGAAACCAAGAGTTGGTTTTTTGAAAAAATAAACAAAATTGACAAAACCTCTAGCCAGGCTTCTCCAAAAGAAAAGGGAGATGACCCAAATAGATAAAATCATGAATGAAAATGGAATTATTACAACCAATCCCTCAGAGATACAAGCAATTATCAGGGAATACTATGAAAAATTATATGCCAACAAACTGGACAACCTGGAAGAAATGGACAAATTCCTAAACACCCACACACTTCCAAAACTCAATCAGGAGGGAATAGAAAGCTTGAACAGACCCATAACCAGCGAAGAAATTGAATCGGTTATCAAAATCTCCCAACAAATAAGAGTCCAGGACCAGATGGCTTCCCAGGGGAGTTCTACCAGACGTTTAAAGCAGAGATAATACCTATCCTTCTCAAGCTATTCCAAGAAATAGAAAGGGAAGGAAAACTTCCAGACTCATTCTATGAAGCCAGTATTACTTTGATTCCTGAACCAGACAGAGACCCAAAAAAAAAAAGAGAACTACAGGCCAATATCCCTGATGAATATGGATGCAAAAATTCTCAATAAGATACTAGCAAACCGAATTCAACAGCATATAAAAAGAATTATTCACCATGATCAAGTGGGATTCATTCCTGGGATGCAGGGCTGGTTCAATATTGGCAAATCAATCAACGTGATACATCACATTAATAAAAGAAAAGATAAGAACCATATTATCCTGTCAATTGATTCAGAAAAGGCATTTGACAAAATCCAGCATCATTTCATAATAAAAACCCTCGAGAAAGTCGGGATAGAAGGAACATACTTAAACATCATAAAAACCATTTATGAAAAGCTCACAGCTAACATCATCCTCAATGGGGAAAAACTGAGAGCTTTCTTCCTGAGATCAGGAGCACGACAGGGATGCCCACTCTCACCGCTGTTGTTTAACATAGTGTTGGAAGTGCTAGCATCAGCAATCAGACAACAAAAGGAAATCAAAGGCATCAAAATTGGCAAAGATGAAGTTAAGCTTTCACTTTTTGCAGATGACATGATATTATACATGGAAAATCTGATAGACTCCACCAAAAGTCTGCTAGAACTGATACATGAATTCAGCAAAGTGGCAGGATACAAAATCAATGTACAGAAATCAGTTGCATTCTTATACACTAATAATGAAGCAGCAGAAAGACAAATAAAGAAACTGATCCCATTCACAATTGCACCAAGAATCATAACATACCTAGGGATAAATCTAACCAAAGATGTAAAAGATCTGTACGCTGAAAACTATAGAAAGCTTATGAAGGAAATTGAAGAAGATACAAAGAAATGGAAAAACATTCCATGCTCATGGATTGGAAGAATAAACATTGTCAAAATGTCAATACTACCCAAAGCTATCTACACATTCAATACAATCCCAATCAAAATTGACCAGCATTCTTCTCGAAACTAGAACAAGCAATCCTAAAATTCATATGGAACCACAAAAGGCCCCGAAAAGCCAGAGTAATTTTGAAGAAGAAGACCAAAGCAGGAAGCATCACAGTCTCAGACTTTAGCCTCTACTACAAAGCTGTAATCATCAAGACAGCATGGTATTGGCACAAAAACAGACATATAGACCAATGGAATAGAATAGAAACCCCAGAACTAGACCCACAAACATAAGGCCAACTAATCTTTGACAAAGCAGGAAAGAACATCCAAAGGAAAAAAGACAGTCTCTTTAACTAATGGTGCTGGGAGAACTGGACAGCAACATGCAGAAGATTGAAACTAGACCACTTTCTCACACCACTCACAAAAATAAACTCAAAATGGATGAAGGACCTGAATGTGACACAGGAAACCATCAAAACCCTAGAGGAGAAAGCAGGAAAAGACCTCTCTGACCTCAGTCGAAGCAATTTCTTACTTGACACATCCCCAAAGGCAAGGGAATTAAAAGCAAAAATGACCTACTGGGGCCTTATGAAGATAAAAAGCTTCTGCACAGGAAAGGAAACAACCAACAAAACTAAAAGGCAACCAACGGAATGGAAAAAGATATTTGCAAATGACATATCAGACAAAGGGCTAGTATCCAAAATCTATAAAGAGCTCAGCAAACTCCACACCCGAAAAACAAATAACCCAGTGAAGAAATGGGCAGAAAACACGAACAGACACTTCTCTAAAGAAGACATCCGGATGGCCAACAGGCACATGAAAAGATGCTCAACATCGCTCCTTATCAGGGAAATACAAATCAAAACCGCACTCAGATGTCACCTCATGCCAGTCAGAGTGGCTAAAATGAACAAATCAGGAGACTATAGATGCTGGAGAGGATGTGGAGAAACGGGAACCCTCTTGCACTGTTGGTGGGAATGAAAATTGGTGCAGCCACTCTGGAAAACAGTGTGGAGGTTCCTCAAAAAATTAAAAATACATCTACCCTATGACCCAGCAGTAGCACTGCTAGGAATTTACCCAAGGGATACAGGAGTACTGATGCATAAGGGCACTTGTACCCCAATGTTTATAGCAGCACTCTCAACAATAGCCAAATTATGGAAAGAGCCTAAATGTCCATCAACTGATGAATGGATAAAGAAATTGTGGTTTATATACACAATGGAGTACTGCGTGGCAATGAGAAAGAATGAAATATGGCCCTTTGTAGCAACATGGATGGAACTGGAGAGTGTTATGCTAAGTGAAATAAGCCACACAGAGAAAGACATATACCATATGTTTTCACTCTTATGTGGATCTTGAGAAACTTAACAGAAACCCATGGGCGAGGGGAAGGAAAAAAAAAAGAGGTTAGAGTGGGAGAGAGCCAAAGCATAAGAGACTCTTAAAAACTGAGAACAAACTGAGGGTTGATGGGGGGTGGGAGGGAGGGGAGGGTGGGTGATGGGTATTGAGGAGGGCACCTTTTGGGATGAGCACTGGGGGCTGTATGGAAACCAATTTGACAATAAATTTCATATATTGAAAAAAAATGTCTTCTATGCTTGAAATAAATAAAAATAACTGAAAAAAAGATTTCAAATTTTAAAAATTAGGGACACATGGGTGGCTCAGTCAGTTGAGTGTCCAACTCTTAATTTCGGCTGAAGCCATGATCCCAGGGTTGTGGGTTCAAGCCACATGTCAGGATCCTCACTGAGTATGAAGCCTGCTTAAGATTCTCTCTCGCTCCCCCTCTCCCCTCCCCGGTTTGTGTGCTCTCTCTAAAATAAAAATATATATATATAAAAAAATTTTTTTAATGTCTTCAGGTGCCTGGGTGGCTCAGTTGATTAAGCGTCCACCTCTTGATATCAGCTTAGGTCATGGTCCCAAGGTTGTGGGATCAAGCCCTACATCAGGCTCTGAGCTAAGCATGGAGCCTGCTTGGGATTCCCTCTCTCTTCTCTCTCTGCCCCTCCCCTGCTCATTCTCTCTCCCCCTCTCCCTCTCTCTCTCTCTCTCTCTCTCTCTGTCAAAATAAATAAATAAACATTTAAAAAATGTCTTCTATGCTTATGCATCTTGGCAAACTGCAATAGTGGGAGGCTATTGGAATATTTGTGCATCTAGGTTCACAACTATTTTTTTCCACTGGAAATGCTCTACTACGACAATAATTCCATGGTGGATAAATAACTGGGAACAAAGTTTACTCCAAAATGTCAAACATCCAGAGCTATGTACCTCTTAAACTCTAAACCCTTGGTAGAAACAAGGCTTATACAGCATGTAAGTAGGAAGTATCTAAGATGGAGTGGATAGAGATTCAGTTCTGGAGCTAATGAAATCTCTATAAATAGTAGCTACACACATAAGTGTCCCTACATCATGTGATGTGTGCAGAAATCTAGTCTGAAGAGATATAAGAATTCATTATGGGAGGGGTACCTGGCTGGCTCAGATCAGACTCTTGATCTCAGGGTTGTTAGTTAAAGTTCCACATTAGATGTGGAGCCTACTTAAAAGAATTTATTTTAGGAGCCAGAAAAGATTTGAATCAAATTGGTTAAACTCTGGGATGTAGTCTACCCTTTTGGATTAGTAGGTGGATTGGATTAGTTACTCTAGTTTGTTTTATTTAAAATAGGCAAGATGTGGAAACAACCTAAATGTCCCTGAACAGCTGAACGGATAAAGAAAATATTTTTATTTATATAAAATATTTATATTATTATAAATATATATAGTATATGTATAATATATATACTATTCAGCTTTAAAAAGGAAATTTTGCAATATGCAATCATATGGAAGAACCCTGAGGACATTATACTAAGTGAAATCAGCCAATCAAAGAAAAACAAATGCTGCAGGATCCACTTATATGAGGTATCTAAAACAGTCAAATTCATAGAATCGAATAATGGAATAGTGAATGTCAGGGACTGAGGGGAGGGGGAAATGAGGAGTTCCTAATTAATAGGCATAAAGTTTCAATTATGAAAGATGGATAAGCTCTAAAGATCTGCTGTATAACACTGTACCTATAGTCAACAATACTATATTGTATACTAAAAAAAAAAAATTAAGAGTGTAGGGACACATGGGTGACTCTGTTGGTTAAGTGTCTGACTTTTGACCTCAGCCCAGGTCATGATCTCATGGTTCGTGAGTTCAAGCCCCACATCGGGCTCTATACTGACAGCGCAGGGACTGCTTGTGATTTCATCTCTCCCTCTCTCTGCCCCTTTCTTGCTTGCGCTCTCTCTCTCTCTCTCAAAATAAATAAATAAACCTTAAAAGAAATTAAGAGGGTAGATCTCATTTTAAGTATCCTTACCACAAATAAATCTTTTTTTTTTAAAGAGGGAAGGGAGTAGTTTGATACTAAACTTTAATCATTGTCACTAATTTGGGGAATCCATAGTATTGATTTTCCAAAGTGAAATTTAACAAGAAATGAAAAAGAATGAATAGTTTCTGGAAGCAGATAGGGGATGTGTCATCTTCTTAGACTAAAGAGAAGAAAAAATGCAGTATTTCCAGGCAAAAATTAGGTATTTTGAGTCTTCTGCCTAGAACATTGATTCTAGGAATCTGATTTGTGCAATGATAGCACAAAACAGTAAGCTGATCTATAACATACACAAACCAAATTCATAATTATGTAAATAGAAACAATTGCTAGAGCTTTTTTTTTTTTTTCAACGTTTATTTATTTTTGGGACAGAGAGAGACAGAGCATGAACGGGGGAGGGGCAGAGAGAGAGGGAGACACAGAATCAGAAACAGGCTCCAGGCTCTGAGCCATCAGCCCAGAGCCCGACGCGGGGCTCGAACTCCCGGACCGCGAGATCGTGACCTGGCTGAAGTCGGACGCTTAACCGACTGCGCCACCCAGGCGCCCCTTGCTAGAGCTTTTTAAGGTAATAGAGACTTCTGTAGAAACAGTTTGAAAACCAGGTTTAAAAAGTTTCATTTTTTTTCTTGATGTTAAGATAAGAAATGTGCCAAAGAGAAGAAAGTTCAGATCCAGCAGAGTCCCAGAACTGAGCATAGATAAGAAATGGGTCCTACTGGTTGGCCTTGCAAAATCCAGATGAAAGAAGACAAGAAGCACCAAGTGGAAGTGGAAACAGAGCAGGGTCTTGCTTCTGAAGGAAATGAGATTGTGGAAAGAGATGTGTGTGTTACCCCAGAAGTAGTAAAGTCATCTGAGGACCAATGATTTCAAAAGCAAGGTACAAACGAGGTTTAGGAGGAGGACCTCACAAAGACACTGTGGAGTTCACTGGCTCCCTGAGATCACATGTGGGAAGAACTGAGAGCAACAGCTCCTACTATGAAATCTTTGTATGAAAATTTTAGCATCTGGAGGACTCAGTGTGTTTGGAAATAGGGAAGGGGTTCTGTGGCAAGAGTGGGGGCCATCATAAGATAAAAGAATATCTGAGCCAGATGCATTAACATCAAATATAGTTCAGAAATAGAAGGCTGGTTCTAGAATGTTGAGGTTCCTGCTTGAACAGCAGGGAAAAAATCGAGATAAATAATGTTAGGAATATGAAAAATGCAAAATAAGACAAAAAGAATAAAATCTGCAATACTTTTGATTCCCTGCATATTTAAAATTTTTTCTGGCTTTCACCATGAAACCATGTTTAGCATTTGCAAAGATTTAATAACGGTTAAGTATAAGCAATCTGAGAATTACTGGGTAACCATTCTAAACTCTTTATCAAACTAAAGAAAGCTCAAATGCTTGCCAAAAGCAGATTTTCTGTGCTCTCCACCCTGGTGCTTCATAAACCTATCTAACAGGTATCAGAGGAGTTATAAACAGATGATGATGGCAATAAAACACCATTACACATTGTCAACATTTTACTATCTATCTCCTGTACACTTAGGTGTATTTCCATTTGCTGGATTCTGAGAATAATAAGGTGAAAAAGTGATGACAGAGATAACAATCAATGGACAAAATAGCATAGATGAGTATAGTAAGTTTCCTGATAAATCTCTAGCCATACCCCTAAAAGCAAGTGAAAGAAGATGGGGTACCTGGGTAACTCATTCAGTTAAATATCCAACCCTTGATTTTGGCTCAGGTCATGATCTCATAGTTCCATGAGTTCCAGCCCTGAGACAGGCTCTGTGCTGAGAGTGCGGAGCCTGCTTGGCATTCTATCTCCCCCTACCTCTGCCTCTCCCCTAATCACGTTGTCTCTGTATCTCTCAACATAAATAAATAAACTTTAAAAAAAGCAAGCAAAAGAATAAAAATTATTTCTGCAAAGAAAAATATTAAATAAAAATAAGATGTTATTTAAATTACAGGGAAATATAAAGAGAAAATTGAATAGATAACTGTGTGGAAGAAAGGAAGTGAGGTTTGTAAAGGAAATCAAAAATTTTATCAAATCTGGTTTTACTCAACTGTACATAATACTTAGGAATCATAAGCCTTTTGTGTTCCAAACTATCCCAATTTCAAGAATCCTTATGTATTATTTTAATGTTTGTTAAGTACACCAATAAATGTAAGCTAAATTTATATGTTATAGGTCTCACAAAAATAAATTCTGAAACCAAAGATAAATACTTCTAAATCCAAAATCAGAATATATGAATTAAATCTTGATTTTTGATTCAGAAAACAGCTCTTTCCAAACATAAGGGAAAGGAGTTTTAAAACACTTAACTGAATATGCATTTAAGCTTATAAATAACTCTCTAGAGTTATTTATTTTATACTGTAGTAGATGCTGTGAGCCCTGCCCCTTTTCAGGCTAGTGCTCCTATCTCCTCCCCCCACCCCAACTGCTGTGAGTGTCTGTTGATAATAGCTTACAGTTGCCCTCAGTCCCTGCAAAATCACCAAAGGGCACTGCCTCACCAGGGAGGTTATGCCCTCCAACATCAGCACCCTCGAAATCTTGACCAATGACTAAGTAACACACAAGTAAAAAGGCTCCTACTTACCTCTTTTGTGCAGTTCTTATCCCAGAGTGAAGCCAATCTCCATCTGAGATGCATTCCTGCTTAGCTTTATCCCATGTTTATACCCAGCATCCCTCACTCTCCTTCTCCTGAGAGCATACCCTCTATTAATCACTTGAACAAGAATACTTGTCTCAGGTTCTGCCTCTAAAGCATGCACTATAGAATAAGTGATTTTTTTTAGGGTGCCTAGGTGGCTCAGTCAGTTAAGAGTCCGATTTTTGGTTTTGGCTCAGGTCACGATCTCAGTTTTGAGCTGGATCCTCACATAAATAGGGCTCCACACTGGGCATGGAGGCTGCTTGGGATTCTCTCTCTCCTTCTCTCTCTGTCCCTCCCCTGCTTGTTTTCTCTCTCTCTTTCTCTCTCTCTCAAAATAAATAAATAAACATTAAAAAAAAAAACCTTTTACCATATTGTGTGTATAATGCTTCCAGATGTAAACTGAGGAGAGCTGTGTATATCTAAAGAACCTCTTCAAATTTCTGGCATTAAAAAGTAACAATGGCCTCTGTGGCAGAAATGTGTTCTCTTAAAAATAAAAGACATTTACTTTTACCTCTTTCTACTAATCATGTGTACCTAAAGGAGCAAATATATTCTACATCATTATCATTTCTCAATCCTCAAGCTCTTGCGTATTTTCTACCCCAGAAAATAGAAGTTACTTCATGTAAGATAAAATCAACACAATCAGTATCTTCCTCTATCCCTCAGAACACACAAAATTTAATGTATACACTGATTCAACAAATTCCAAACCTCTAGTAACTTTTGAGGTACAATTTACACACTATAAAAATACACAAATCATAATTGTACTGTTTCATGAAGTTTGACAATATAAACCACCCATGTAGAACCATCAGGCAAATCAAGACATAGAATATATCTAGCACCCCGAAAAATTCCCTCCTTTTCCTTTCCAGTTAACCCCCGCCCCTCACTTAGATATAATCACTGTTCTGATTTCTTTTGCCATATGTTAGCTTTGTCTCTTCTTTTTCCCCTCTTTGGAACAGTTTTATTGAAATATTTAAGATAAAGTTCACCCATTACAATTGTACAATTCAATGATTTTTAGTACATTTACAGAGTTGTGGAACCATCCCCATGATCCAGATCTTCATTCCCAAAAACTCAAAAAGTTCCCTCATGCCCCTTTGTACTCCCCACTCCCCAGCCCCATCCAATCATTGATCTGCTTTCTGTAATCATATATTTGCCTGTCTGAAATTTTAATACATATGTAATCATATACTATATAGTTTTTCGCGTCTAGCTTCTGTCACTTAGCCTGATGCTTTACGTGTTTAGTGTCTACCAGATGTTCTTTTTTTGAATATTAATATTCTACATTTCACTGTATGGATATGCCACATTTTCTCTGTTTACCAGTTGATGGACATTTAGATTACTTCCTGCTTGAGTTTTGCCTGTTAAAACTTCATGTAAATTAAATATATTATGTTTAGTGTTTTATTTCTGCTTTCTTTCATTCAACATAAAATTTTGAGATTCATCCATGTTGTTATGTTGCAGTAATTTGCTCCTTTATATTGCTGAACAGTAATACATTGTATGACTATACCATAATATATTCATTGTTCTACTAATAAACAGTTGAGCTTTTCTCACTTTTTGTTTATTATAAATAAAACAACTATACATATGGTGTAGTTTTTGTATTTATATTTCTCTTGGGTAGATATCTAGGAATGAGATTTTTGAGGCACTTTAGGTTTATTTTTAATTTTAAAAGAAACTGCCCAACTACTTTCAAATTCTTATACCACATCACACACTCACCAACAATATGAGAGGTTCAGTTTTCCACCAATTTTTGCTATTGTCAATCTTTTTAATTTTAGCAATTTGGCCACAGAATGGTATTTCATTGTGGGTTTTATTTGCATTTCAATAATGATGTTGAGCACCATTTCATATGCTTATTGGCCATTCATTTCTTATTGTTGAAGTATTTGTTCTAATCTGTTCTATGTCCTTTGCATTTGTATACAAATTTTGGAATGAATTTGCCAATTTCTACCAAAACAAAACAAAAAACAACCTATTGGGATTTTGTTTGGGTTTTTACTAAATTTACAGAATTTGTAGAGAATTGACATATTATGGGGTTCCTGGGTTGCTCAGTCGGTTGGGTGACTGACTTCAGCTCAGATTATGATCTAATGATTAATGAGTTGGAACCCCACGTTGGGCTCTGTGCTGACAGCTCAGAACCTGGAGCCTGCTTCAAATTCTGTGACTCCCTCTCTCTCTCTGTCCCTTTTCTGCTCACGTGTGCTCTCTTTCTCTTAAAAATAAATAAACATTTAAAAAAAAAGAATTGGCATCTTAATACTGACTTCCAATCAATAAACATGGTATATCTCTCCATTTATTTGGCTCTTCTTTGGAGTTACTTCCTTCCTTAAGACCTGTCTTTAAATAGAATGAGCTTATGAAAAAGAACTACTTTTATTACTAATAATGAACTAAATTGATTCTTCAAGAGAGTATATTTGTTTTTGTTTGATAAATCCTTATACTAATTTGCAAAAAAAATCACAATATTTTAAAATTGAAAGGAACACTTAAAGATCATTTGATCTAATACTTTATTTTTATGGAAACCAGAAGCCTTTATAAAGATATAAAATCTGTTTATAGTTATATTGGAATTGGTTTTCCTCATTTTTCCTCAATATTAAAATGAGAGAGAATACCTAGAAACTACCCTTCCTGTGATAAAAGGATGGCTTTGCAGGGTCACAATACATATCATCAAGGAATATGCTAATTTTTGTTGTCAGTTTCCAAGATATATTAATTAGGTAGGCCCTAGATATTCAAAAATCATTGGCAGAATTTAGATCATTTTGTGGCAATTTTTTTTATTTCTGTATTAATGTGTTTTATATGTCTCTACGTTTTAATGCCTATGGTTATAAATATAAGGGGAAAGTAAGGATCAGAAAGATTTCTTGGATCTTGTGTAAGCTGATAACCTATAGACCCTATTCAGTTGTCACATATACATAGGAAGAAAAGCATATAGAGAATGGAATACTTAAAAATAAAGTAACATAGAGTTCCTAAAAGTATGAGGGTTAGCTAATCAGGGGTTGCCAACTTTTCTGAAAGGGCATTAACTTTGCAGGCCATGCTCAACTTTGCTGTTATAGCATGAAAGTGTCCACAGATAATACACAAATGAATGAGTGTTGTTGTGTTCCAAAAAAACCTTACTCACAAAAATAGGCAGTAGGCCAGATTCAACCCATAGACAGTAAATTTGCCAGAACTTAATCTAGATTCTCATCCTTCATGATAAGATGTCCATCACATATACATGGATATATATATCCATATATATACATGCATATATATATCCATATATATACATGCATGAATACATATACTCAGAAAAAGTACTATAATGAGTATTTTAAGGACTGTTCTGAAAGTGAGAGAATAAGCTAAATAATGTAAATTTTTCCTCCTACTCTTTTTTTTCTATTATATGATTACTGATGAAATCATTTGAGCCATATCAAAGATATTACATTTTTTTCTGTATTTTATTATCTTTCAAACAAGTAGATAACAATACCTTATACTCATTGTTTCTATGCTTATAAATCAGATACTTTATAAATATTCATAGAAGCAGACTATTCCCTACAGAATTATCTCCAAAACAATAATTATGCAAATTACTGATTGTCCAAAGCACTTAATTTCTTCGCAATATGCAATCTGAGTTAGCCTAAAGACAAGTTAATAAACAGTCTTTAAAATAAATGATAGAAGTGCCTTGTATCTATAATCAGTGATAAAGTTTAGGAAACAGAATGAACAATCTTAGAGGCAATTTTTAATTTGATAAACACATACTAAAGCTCTTACTTCCATAAAATATACAAGAGGTATTATAAACACTGCAAATAAATTCAGTGCATCACAAATGATGTAATGTAATAATATCTCTTCCAATTATAGCAAAAAAGTAACTTTATACTAGATTTCCTGAGAGAATATTGTTTACCTATGTATGTATTTAACTCCACTAGGATCTTAACCAAGTAGGATGTTAAAATATTCAGTTGGGTGCTTTTTTTCCCCCCTTAAAGATAGTAAAACATTTCCCAGTAGAAGTGTAATTCTAATATCTTTCCATACCAAATTTCTTTTCTTTTGTAGGTGTCCTGGAAGGTTTTGAATTTTATAGAGCAACCAGTTATAAAGACCATGCCATTATCATCATGATAACAGGAATAATAGTTTTCAAATAATGAAAAGGGGTGATTTAGAAAGCTTTATAATAAACCATATTAAGAAATTATGTCAGCATCTTTCTTCCACCAAGTTTGCTACAGAGACATTATAATCATTATTAATAACATTGATTTGGCTTTCTTCCCTTTAAGTTGCAGTGAAGACAACTTAGCAGAATTTAATGAGTAAGTAGCTCAACATTTTCCTCAATCACTCTACTCAACACTATAGGTATCCAATGGGCTGAATAAGTGTCCTGCCCCAGGCAGCTTATAATCTAATTGACAAGGCAAAATATACAAGAAAAAAATGAATAACAATTAAAATTTGAAACAAAAGTTCAAAATAATAGAAACTAGCATAGGGAGTTCATCATTAATTTAAAAATGAAGAGAAACACAGTTGTTTATATAGTTTGGGGAAAATTCTCTACTGGTGGAAAACTTATTTGTATAATTTAACACCTGAGTTTCTTGACCATAAACAACTAACTCTTTATTTAGAGATATCCCTAAAAAAACCCTAAGTTTATAAAAAAGAGAAAAAGTAACTATATGCCAAAATAAATGAAAGTAAAATGGAGAACAAATTGAGGCATATGTCAAGAAAACAGTCCTACAATTAGTCACAATTGGTCAAGAAATTTTTGAAAATCTATGACACAAGTCTATTTGGTTTTAAAAAAATGCCTATCTCCAAGGAGCTTATATTCTGGTATTAGAATAGGGATGATAAATATATAAATAAATGAAATTATTTCAGTTACTTATAAGGACTATGGAAATTATAATATAATATGAGACAGAAAATAACTTTGGCAGTAGGGGGAGAGAGGAAGACATTTTAGCTAGAGGTGGTCAGGGAAGGCCACTTTGAGAAGGCATTTGGATAAAAATTTCAAAGATAAAAAATGTGGCAGTCATGGAAATATCTGGAGAAATCTTTCCAAGAAAAGTAGAATAAAAACAGCAAATGCAGAAGCTTCTAGGTAAGGATGGAGTTTGGCGTATTAATGTAAGAGATATAGAAAAAGGGAGCTAGTGTTGGTTAGTTTTCATAATCTCTTCCTACTAGAACATTTTATTTTCCTCATTCACCACACACTCAAGTATTCTTCAAAAGAAATGATTTTTTTTTAAATTATGGAACTATCTTTACAAAAACTTTATCAAGAATTGTGTATTTTTACTGATCACATTTTGAAATGCCTAAAGAAAGACTATTGCTATAATTACTCAGATATGCCTTTGGAAAATATCCCTTTTATGAATTAGATGTTAAGACTGTATTTCTGAAATAAAACATTGGTCATCTAAAAATGTTCTGTTTTCTGGGATCTAGGGAAATAAAAAATGAGAGTTAAAATTTTAAATACATTTAAAGAAAAAAATGACCCATTTCACAGAATTATCAGAAAAGGACATTAAAAAGTGATTATAACTGTATCCTATATGTTCAAAGAGATAAGTAGAGATATAAATAAAGACCCAAATCAAACTTCTGGAGACTAAATGTATAATATCTAAGATGGAAAACATACTGGATGGGATTAATAACAGATCAAACATTGAAGAAGAAAAAATTAGTGAACTTGAAGATATAGCAAAAGAACTTTCAAATATGAAACACAGAAAATGAATATTTAGAAAAGAATTATCAGTGAGCTATGGAGTAACTTCAAGCCAACTTACATTCTTGTAATTGATTCTTTTGAGATCATAATCTAGGCCAATAATAAGGCTTACCTCGTTTGTTTTCTGTCTCTGAGATTACTGCCCCTTTCTTCCTGATGTTCACTATCTTTAAAAGCAATATTACCTAAATCTAGTCTTTTTTTGTTTTGGTTGTTTTAGATGGGAGGGTAAATTTGGTTCCTCTTTCTCTGAGTCAGAAATTTAAAATATTTAAAAAATAAAATAATCTAGGGCTCCTGGGTGGCTCAGTAGGTTGAGCGTCTGACTTCAGCTCAGGTCATGATCTCATGGTTTGTGAGTTTGAGCCCCATGTCAGGCTCTGTGATGACAGCTCAGAGCCTGGAGCCTGCTTCAGATTCTGTGTCTCCCCCTCTCTCTGCCCCTACCATGCTCATGCTCTGTCTCTGTCTTTCAGTAATAAATAAATGTTAAAAAAATTTAAAAAATAAAAGAAAAATAAAATAATTTATTTACTTCTTATAGGTGGGAAAGTGATGGGTAGAAGCCACCATAGACAGAGTTTCGTTGCTACCTCTTTATCAATAATGCTGCACATGATACAATTACACTTCTCTACTGGAGAAGAGCAAACACAAATCTGCATCATTCCCAAGTAGGAAGCAGGAACATGAGGGAAATGCTAGAAAATATTTCGGGCAGCAAGAATTAAGACCAAGGAAACCAGGCTAGGAATAACTGAGGAGATCTTCCTATGTTTTTCAGAAATTTTAAGATTTCTCACCCAGGACAATCTCATTCTCATTAGGATAAAACTGGTCATCACCCTCCCCCGTTCATGCTCTGTCTCTCTCTGTCTCAAAAATAAATAAACGTTAAAAAAAAAATTAAAAAAAAAAGAAGGGGCGCCTGGGTGGCGCAGTCGGTTGAGCGTCCGACTTCAGCCAGGTCACGATCTCACGGTCCGTGAGTTCGAGCCCCGCGTCGGGCTCTGGGCTGATGGCTCAGAGCCTGGAGCCTGCTTCCGATTCTGTGTCTCCCTCTCTCTCTGCCCCTCCCCCGTTCATGCTCTGTCTCTCTCTGTCTCAAAAATAAATAAACGTTAAAAAAAAAAAAATTTTTTTAAAAAAAACTGGTCATCACCTAGGGCATACTCCAGATTCCATTTCTTCTTGCTCAAGGATTGCCACCCTGCTGTCACTAATGAAAACCCCAGCTCCAGGAGTCCCTTGCAGCCAAACACTTCAAAGATGGCCACACCTGATATGTCTCATATAGGAAATAATGATTGAAGATTTACATTACTACAAAAACATATCTGAAGAAAAAATGAATTGTTCATAATCAAACCCTCCAATTGTGACTCCCATTCCCAATGTCCAGAAGTACTTGATGAATATTCTGCCTTGAAACTCTGGCTTATAAATACTCCAATATTTCCCACCAGAGTGAGTTTTCTTTTTCCCTTTTTTTATGTTTTGTCTTTTGTTTGTTTGTTTCTTTTTTTTTGAGAGAGAGACAGAGCACGAGTAGGGGAGGGGCAGAGAGAGAGGGAGACATAGAATCTGAAGCAGGATGATCTGAGCTGTCCACACAGAGCCTAACACAGGGCTTGAACACACGAACCACAAGATCATAACCTGAGCTCAACTGACCAAGCCACCCAGGCATCCCCAGAGTGAGTTTTCTTTCACTAAAGTTAAATCTCTAGATTATTTATTTCCCTTGACAGATATTTCTAGCTTAGGAATATCTTTCCTACTTTCTCTTGGCACTTTCTCTGGCACAGAAGAAAACAGCCATTAAGCATGGTGGTTGGAATTAGCCCTGCTGACTCTGACCCTTGTTGTTTGCTAATATGAAGTGAAATCTTCCACAGATAGTGTGAGATCGTCTGAAATTTTTGTAATGTGAGTTCTTATATGGAAAGAAAACAGAATAATGGGGAGGAAGGGGAGTTTTCAAATCCCAGCTATGCTTTTACCAGATCTCTGAGGCCTCAAGAAAGTCACCTATCTTCATGACTCTCAGATTCCCCATCAAGTCACTCCATGTCATCACTTCCATATTTATGATGCTTTAATCTTCCAACCAGGTTATTTGGAGGATTATATAATATGTGCAAGGAACAACCGGCATCTTCTCCATCATGGTCATTGTTACAAGTATCAGCACCATTAGCATCATCATCATCATCCTTATAGGTTAAGTCAGACAGAATAGTTGTCCAGAAGAAAAGCAGAAAAAATAACCATGTAGTAATAGTAGCCATTTGGTAAGACCACTGAATTCATATCTAGTAAAATAATTTAAATATTAGTTTTAAAAGTCAGGTCAAATGTTAGGAAAAAATTATAGAGGTGTAAGACTGTTTACATATTTAAAAATAGTAAAATTGGCTCATTTAGAAACATTTAATCCCCAAGTAGCTTTATAGATTCAATGCCACACCTGTCAAAATTATAACTTTTTTTTTGCAGAAATGGACAAACTGATCCTAAAATTTATATAGAAATACAAGTCACTCACTGTAGTAAACGAACAAAAAAAAAAAAAGCTTGAGAACGAACCGCAAAGTTGGAGGACTCATACTTCCTGATTTCAAAAACTATTATAAAACTATAGTATTCAAAACTATGTAGTATTAGAAAATATATCAAGATATCAATAGAACAGAATTGAGAGTTTAGAAATAAAACTTTACATATATGATCAATTGATTTTCAACAAGGATGCCAGAACCATTCAATGGGAAAATAACCTTTTCAACAAATGGTAGTGGGACAACCAGTATCCACATACAAAGGAATAAACTTCAATGCCTGCTTCATGCCATATTAAGATCCTAATGTAAGAGCTAAAACCACAAAACTCTTGATAAAACATAGGAGTAAATCTTCACAAGTTAGGCAATCTTTTGAGTTGAGTGAAAGTTTGTTAGATATCACCCAAAGCATATGCAATCAAAGAAAAAATTAACAATCTGGATTAATTTAAAATTAAAAAGTGAATTTAGGGGCGCCTGGGTGGCTCAGTTGTTTAAGTGTCCGACTTTAGTTCAGGTCATGATCTCACAGTCTGTGAGTTTGAGCCCCGCGTCAGGCTCTGTGCTGACAGCTCAGAGCCTGGAGCCTGCTTCAGATTCTGTGTCTCCTTCTCTCTCTGCCCCTTCCCTGCTCATGCTCTGTCTCTCTCTGTGTCAAAAATAAATAAAAAAAAAACATTAAAAAATTTTTTAATAAATAAATAAAAAGTTAATTTAAAAATTTAATTAAAATTTTAATAATTTTTTTTAAAAACTTGTGTGTCAAAAGTCACTATCAAGAAAACAAAAAGACAACTCAGCAATGGGAGAAAATACTTGCAAATCATATACCTAATAAGGGTCTAGTTTTCAGAACGTATAAATAACTCCTACAACTAAATAATAAAAAACACAACCTAATTCAAAAACTGCCAAAAGGGTCTAATAAAGATACTTCTACAAAGAAGACATATGAATGGCAATAAACACATAAAAAAGATGCTCAACTCATTATGTCATCAAGGAAGTGCAATCAAAACCACAATGATATATCACTTTACACACACTAGAATGGCTACAATTTACAAAATCAAAAATGATGAATGTTGGCAAAGATTTGAGGAATTTGAACCAGCGTGCCTAAGTGGCTCAGTTGGTTAGGCGTCCAACTCTTATTTCTGGCTCAGGTTCATGATCTCATAATTGGGGGACTGAGCCCGTGCTGCCAGCAGAGAGCCTGTTTAGGATTCTTGCTCCCCCTGTCTCTCTGCTCCCTCCTGCTCATGCCCTGTCTCTCCCAAAATAAATAAACATTTAAAAAAAAGGAATTCAGATCTTTAAAAATGGTGCAGTCAATATGGAAACCAGTTGGCAGTTCCTCAAAAATTTAAATATAGCCTTATTATAGGACCTAGAAATTCCATTCTTTGGTATATACCAAAGAGAAATAAAAACATGTCCACACAAAAACTTGTATGGACATAGCTGAGCTATTCATAATAGCAAGAAGAAATAACTCAAATGTCCCTCAACTGATAAACAAAATATGATATATCCACACAACGGACCATTATTTAGCCACAAAAAAGACTCAAGTACATGCCAAAATACAGATGAACCTCAAAACATTACACAAATGAAAGCAAACATAAAAGGCCACATATTATATGATTCCATTTACATGAAATGTCCACAAAAGGTAAATCCATAGAGACAGAAAGTATATTAGTAGTTGCCAGGGGCTGGCAAGTGGGGATACTAGAAAGTAACTAATAATTCATACAGGGTTTCTCTTTGGGGTAACGTAAATGTTCTGGAATTAAGTAGTAGTGATGGTAACGTCATGAATTTACTCAAAATAACTTAACTATATACCTTAAAATGGTGAATTTTATGCCATGTGAGTTATATCTCATTTTTTAAATATTCCATTTTAAAACTAGAAACAAAAGAGTATACATATACAGTAGCCCCCCTTATCCATGGGGGATACATTTCAACATCCCCAGTGGATGCCTGAAACAGCTGATAGTATCAAACCCTATATATACTATGTTTTTCCCTAAATACATACACACACACACACACACACACACACACACACACACACACACACCTATGATAATGTTTAATTTATAAATTAGGCACAGTAAGAGATCAACAATAATAAAATAGAATAATTATAACAATATAGCACAATAAAAGTTATTGTGAATGCAGTCTTTCTCTCTCTCAAAATATCTTTAAAAATATCTTATTGTACTGTACTTACCCTTCTTGTGATGATATGAGATGATACAATCCTACATAATGAGATGAAGTGAGGTGAATGATGTAGGCATTATGATTTAGCATTAGGCTACTATTGACCTTCTGATAATTCGTCAGAAGGAGGATCATCTGCTTCCAAACCACAAGTGACCTTGGGAAACTGAAATCACAGAAAGCAAAACCACAGATAAGGGGTGGGGGGCCAGGGGGTCTGCTGTATGTGTATTATGCACTATAGGGGTTTCTAAATTTCCCATTGTTAACCAATTTAAAGTAACAAAGCCCAATTTGGCCAATTTCATACAAAGAGGTTCAATATTAAGTAGGCAAGAAAATACAATGGGAAACAATTCAGACACACCCAAATAATTCCAAATCAACTAACAAGATATCTGCTCTGAGAGTGGCTGTTCAGGTTGAAGCCATTTTCACAAATACCTTTACTCTCACAGTTAAATTAAAAATAAAGGGAATTTAATTTTAATCTTAATTAAAAAGAGAATTTAAGAAATCAACAGCATTTTATAATGGTAATTTTCACCTTAGATATCATAGATGTGTTTCTAAAAATAAAAGCATTTGCCATGTAGAAATATACCCACATTAAACATTTGTTAATCAACATGCAGCCTCCCTATGGCCTGGACCTATCTGTTTTGGATAATGAGTATGAGTAGGTATCTTCCTTTTATTTTGTTCCCCTATTTCCCTTTTGTGTGTTTTTATTCTCTAATTCCATTTACAACTGTCAGGAAAGAACTGATGCCTGCCTCTCCATAAAACCTTCTAATGCAACTCACCATTTGATTTTTTCCATGAGTGTTAGTTGTGTTGCTATAACTAGACAGGTATTTCCGGCTGCAAGAACTATATTACACTTTTTAAATTTGCCATAGTACCTAACACAACATTTGATTCATAGTGTGCATTCCATAATTATTAATATAACAAAAGGTAGCAATGCAGACTCTGAAACCAGTGAAGATGGATTATTCAATAAATGCTATTGGGTAGCCATCTAGAAAAAAGTAACATTAGAGCTATATCTCATATTCTACATCAGGATAAATTCCAAATGAATCAAAGATTTAATTGTAAAAATGAAAGCATAAAAGTATTAGAAGAAACCTGGGAGAAGTGTTTTATAATCTTGGTATAGAAGAGGCCTATTTAAATATGACACAGAAGCTATAAATCAAAAGATTGATAAATTCCACAGCATAAAAAAATTTAATAATAATCTTCATAGCAAAAACTAAAATAAGCAATGGCAAAGGAAAATGACAAGCTGGGATAAATATTTACAACTCATATCACAAACCAATAAACAATAAACACCAACTATTTGATAATAAATGACCCAACAGAAGAATTGGCAAGCAACGTGCACAGACAGTTCATGGGAAATGAAACATAAATAACTCCAAAACACATGAATAAGAATTAAAAAAATGAAAATTAAAACTACACTAACATACCATTCTTTACCTATCAGATGGGCAAAAATACAAAAGATTAATAATGCTGTTTGGCCAGGCAGTGGGGAAACAGGCATTTTTGCATGCTGCTAGTCAAAAGTATACACTGGCACAACCTCTCTGCAGGGTAATTAGGCAATATTGTTCAAAATTACAGAAGCACATACTTTTTAATTCAACTCCACTTCAAGGAATTTTTCTTAAAGACATATTTACTTAACAGGTGAAAAGACCTCTATATAAGATTATTCACTAAACTATGGTTTGTAATAGCAAAACTGGAAACTGCCTAAATGTACACAACCAATGCCTGGTGAAATTATAAAGCACCCAAAAAAGAAAAAAAAAGTCTTAAAAAAAAAAGATAATTCACTACTTGGGCTATGGAATAATCTCCAAGATCTGCATGTGAAAAAGCAAGATTCAGAACTATGTGTAGGGTATACTACCATAGCGTATAAAGCAGGCTGTATAACAGGGATGTTGTACAAATACCACTTTGCTTGTATCTACATAAAATGTCTGTGTAACAATACACAAGGAACAGGTAATATTTGTTGCCTCTGGGATGGAAATAGAGATAAAATAATAATTTTCATGGTATTTTTATTATGTACCTTTTTTAAAAATTATAAACCAATTGATTATTCAGAATAAATATTCAAAAATAAATGTGTTTATAAATCTTCCACAGCACCTAATAGTACTGGATTCATAGTATGAATTTAGGAAATACTAAGGAGGGTAAGTGCTTAAATAATAACACTGTCCTTTATCTGCTTCTTGTTTTTAAACTTACAAATTCTTTTATATAAAATACCATATTGAGAAATAAATGATTTTTATTAATTATCTAAACATTTTGGACTCCATTTGTAGTTAATTTCTGAGAAAATTGTCCCACAAAAAGTAGCACTTACTTCAAGTGTTAGAAAGAAAATCCCCCACCCCCATTCAAATGGAGATACATTTTTTTGACTGCCTACACATGAATAAAATTCTCACAATCTCGTGACCATGGGATCATGACCTGAGCCGAAACCAAGAGTCATGCACTTAATTGACTGAGCCACCCAGGGCTGCAGCAAAACTGATATTTTAAATTACTGGTCTATTTTCTTCAATTTTTTCTTAACTCTAGGACAACTCTTTGTTTCACTTTTTAATTAGAAAACCCAAATAATTCACTGGATATGAAAACTTATTACTTCTGTGAGAGATGAACTATACAATCCTCTAGTCATAAAAAAATGCTTATTCCATCTGAATAATGATCTAAAGGCCTATTTTTAGGATTATATGATATATTTTAAGTTACGTAACAATAAACAAAAAGATATTAGTGTTCCCTTCCCAATCCACCTCCTCCTTTAGAATATATTTGTTTCCAAACAAAATGCAAGATCCTATAATTTTTGAGACCCCAATGCCAGAATAATGCAAGCATTATTCTTTACCAACCCCAAATTCCAGGTATAAATATCCTAAAAAATTTAACTGACACAATTTGAATAACATCAACATTTTAATGAGTGGCTTATGTCAGTCAATTACAATTCCAGAAGAAGAGCCCAGAGTATTATATAATCTCAGAAGGCCCTGGTTTTGTACCAAAATATATTATCTTGAAAACTATAAAAGCTTTCTCCCCAATTTCTTAATTAATCATAAGAATAGCACAGGCTTAACTTTCCCCCACCTTAGTCAACAAAACTTTGAATCACAACTGAATCCAGAGATGATGAACTCTAATAGGGTCAGGTAATATGGTTGATAAGTTATAGGAAAGGTGGTAAAATGAGAGCTCAGACTTCATTCTAGAGGGAGCAGAGGCTACTTCCGCTCAGCCCTCGTTCCAGACCTTCCAGAAAAAATACAAGTTTGGATTTCCATGTGAGACATTGTGATTCTTAAGTACGACAACTTCTCAGTCTATATATGGTCACATTGTAAACCTTCCTTTATAGGACCCCTTGGGTGTTCCACAACAATGTGGTGCCATGTGATAGTGAGAAAATGATGGGTCTGGGAGTTTCGTGGACTAGAGTTTGAATTCCACCTCTGCCACTTAGCAACTGTGTGACTCTCAGGTGAGGTACTCTCTAGCTCAGTTTCCTTATCTGCAAAATGGACATATATGTCTTTTGTGAGGATTATAAATAAAAATATATAAATGCCTAAGCATTCAAAAGTAATTTTAAAGTCATGTTTGTTAATACTCTTCCCTCGTAAACCAAATAATAGTGTCTTTTGGAGGAAACTTCCACTTGATCTTCAAATCTGGATTTAGTGTAAAAAACATTTATTGCAGTTATAAAGTACTATGAATGTGATTTAGAGAAATCATAGGCTGTCTGGCAGGATATTAGGTATTTTGCAGCCACTGTTGTACACAAGGATAGTGCACTCTGATTGGTCCCAACTATGAACTGTCACCATCAACCTACAACATCTTGTTTATCTAAGAGGGAAACTTGTTCTATATGTATATACACAAACACTTTTTGAGTCATGAAAAGGGGAATAAGGTAAAAATAAAGGCAGATATGAATAATGCAAGAGGCAATACTAGCATTTTGGTTCAGAGTTTGGATTTGGGTTTGAGTTTGAGGTGGAACAACTTCTGAGTCCTAACTTTATCATTTTCTAGCTATTAAGACTTAGAAGAGTTGATACTTCTCTCTATGTCTTTTCATCTGAAAAAAGCTGGGATACTAAGGGCTCCTGGGTGACTCAGTCAGTTAAGCATCCAACTCTTGATTTGGCTCAGGGCATGATCTCACAGTTCATGAGTTGGAGCCCAGCATTGGGCTCCACACTGACAGAACAGAACCTACCTGGAATTCTCTCTCTCTCTCTCTCTCTCTCTCTCTCTCTCTCTCTCAAATAAATAAACTTAAAAACAAAAAAGCTGGGATGCTATATAGCATATAGTATTATAGTGTTAGCTGTTATTGTCCTTATTTATACTACCACATTCACATAAGATAGAAACACTTTAAGCAATGCAACATACTAATTCTCCCATAAAATAATTGTGAAATAATGCATGTATATATGAAATTTATTTGAATTTTGGAAATTAGTTCATAATCATCAAGATGGCATCCAAAGGAAGGTAACCATACATGTCAATGACAAATTAAGACTCAATTCAGTCATATAAAGTTCCAACAAGGAATCTATCAACACTAGATATAAATGTGATTAGATTGAATCACATCTAAAAAACAATAATGTCTTAAGTCTTTGAAATATACTAACATTGATGATTCCTTACATTTAAAGAATATTGTATTCAAATTGCTCACATGTTTATCTCACTTGATCCTCAGAATAAGGTATGTAATAAAAATACAGTAGGTTTAAGAATAAAGAATTGAGGCTAAGAAAGATTATGTGACTACACCAATGGTGCTTGAACAGGAAATGATGAAGCTGAGGCCAAAATACATATTTCCTCACAGGTAATTCAATTTTCAGAATATTATACCACAATGAGCAATTTGGCATTTCCCCTTTTGTGTTAAAACCAAGGTGTGATTTTTATATTCCAGATTTATCACTGTAAACTCTATTGGCAATGGCTTAAATGACCTTAACTGGCCTTTAAATCACTGTTTCCAGGTACAGATATATAGGTATTGTGTTGAGAATCATTGTTCTCTTTGTAAATATGTAGTAAATTCTCCAACCTTACTATGTTTAATGTTTAGCAATTAGCAGTACCCATGGGAAAGAGAAATAGGAATCCCTTTCTGATGGAACAGCCCTCCTACCTCAAGGCTCCAGATGAAATCTTGCCATGGTAACCATTTGGTTTAGCATAGCAATCATTTGTTAAATTATAATATTCAGGAGACTAATGATATTCCAATATTCTGTTAAAACAATTATTCTAAAAACTGATTAACCAAACCAGATAAACATTTTAATTTTGTAGAACAATATCACACAGAGAATTAAATTAGTATGGACTGGTTTTCCTTTAGAAAACCCAATTAGGTGCCAAAGAGGAGGTCATTTACGTTAGCTGCTATAGCACAAGTCAAATTGGTATTTTTATTAAGCTAATGTCAGTAATTGTATTTTAAATAAAAAAGGTTAACAGATACACCTTAAAAATTGTATTTATAAGAAAACATAATGGTATAAATATAACGGTAAAGTGCTAATAGATAGAACTGCCATGTGAACAGCTCATATTAAGTCAGAAATAAAAACACATTTCTAAAGAACAGGTTCCTTGCTTGAGGGACAGGTTGCCCTTAGTCCTAGTCCCCAATCCAGTGATGTGCTAGTAAATGTCTAACATTAGCTCTAGAGAGGAAAAAAATCTCTCATTTATACCATTTGCCAATTTCCATAGTATCAATACTCTCATCAGGTCTGATTTCAAGCTACCAACATGAAGTCACTCACTGTGGAGTTAGAAAGATAGGGGCACAATGGGTTCTCACAAGCCAGAACAAGCCGGCTCCAACCCACCACTGCCCAAACTCCGGAACCAATTCAAATCTTCAGAGGTAGAACTCAGAAGCATGTATTTTTAAAATGCTTTCTCAGTGATTTTGCTATACTCAGTCCATAGACCAGTTTTTAGGAACCACTAGACTAGCTTATCGTGCAACCATGAGAGCCTGTAAGGTTAAGAAAGGGAAAACACTTGTATGACTGTTGCAGACGTAGTGCAAAACCAGGTGGAAGTGACATTGACATCACTGTCACCTAGGAAAACTCTGAATAGTGGTAAGGATATTTCACTTTTATGTACAGCTGCTTGTGAGCCCAAATAAATGACAAGTCTTTTTGATACCTTCCTAAGCCAACAAGAGAGTGCTTGTCTCTGATAAAATAGTCACTGAAATCCTCAATGCTTTTTTAAAGGAGTCATTCAGGTCAGTCCTCTGCCTCCAAGAAAGGATGGCAGCTTGGTGGTATTTAATTACCCACAATCATGAATTACTTATGGGCCATTTTAATGCTTGGTGCAAATTACTCAATTGAAGCCAACAAAATGCAGGCATTACCTCTTGTAGACATCCCCAATTTCATATGAATTTATAACCTTTAGTTTTCACATTTGTACCAATCTTCAAAAGATAGGAAATGAGTTAAGATTAGCATTGGTAAGTGTCTTTGCCTAGGTCCCCTTGGAAGCCTGAGAAAAAAGTTTTGCAGGCAAGTAGTTTATTTGGGAAAAGTGATCTCAGAAAATAGGAGTGAGGTAAGGGAAAATCTGTGAGGAAGGAGGAAAAGTAAATACAAAGATGTGTTAAAGGAAGGACCACACTCTCTACCTGGACTCCCACCTACAAAAAGCTTCAGCTGAGGTAAAGGAAATAACTACAATTTTGAATGAAGATGGAAGTGTGTATCGATACATGAGAGTGTACACTTTAGATTATTGAATTAAGACTGCATATATGACTTATAGACACTATAAGACCCTGAGAGAGAGCAGAAAAGCCATAGAATTGGCCACATTTCCATCTAGTAGCAGACAAGCTGGTTCCATTGAAGAAATTTAAAGGGGCAGCATATCTCATGATTATATGAATTACAAACATAAGGCACTACACAACTTGCTTAGAGCAATTGACCTTATGAGATCTATTTTTCTAGAAAAAATAAGTTAACAGATGATTGTTAGACATTTGTTGACAATACCAAATTTTAGGGTTTTTCTCACTAAGCAACTCTAATTCACTTAAATTGTATAATTAGAGTAATATAAACATTTCAGAAATGTTAGGCACCATTTGTCTTAAAAAAAACAACCCAGGGGCGCCTGGGTGGCGCAGTCGGTTAAGCGACCGACTTCAGCCAGGTCACGATCTCGCGGTCCGTGAGTTCGAGCCCCGCGTCAGGCTCTGGGCTGATGGCTCGGAGCCTGGAGCCTGTTTCCGATTCTGTGTCTCCCTCTCTGTCTGCCCCACCCCCATTCATGCTCTGTCTCTCTCTGTCCCAAAAATAAATAAACATTGAAAAAAAAAATTTAAAAAAAAAACAAAAAAAAACAACCCAGATAATTCTTATACACACTAACGTTTGAGGACATTAGTCAGTAGCAGCAGTTCTTAATGGCACAGTGCTAGGGCGGAAGTCATTCCTCTGTAACCCCTTCATAAAGCAAAGAAACATTAAAATGGAAAAAAGAAAAGCCTTACATACAGTGCAAGCAACAGAGCAGAGCAGTTAGGGGATTGGAATCTGCAGTTAGATTGCTTGGTTTAAACAGTAGTAACCTTGGGCAAGCTATTTAATCTCTCTAAGCCTCATTTTCTCATCTTAAAAACGAGGATAATAATTTCTACTTCATAGGGTTGCTGTGAGGATGAAATGAGATAATGTATATGAAGCACTTAGCACAGTGCCTGCCATATAGCAAGTTTTTAACAAATATTACCATTATCATTACCACATCAGTCCTCTAGAGAACACTGTCATACACATATAACACACAATCAGGTAGGAAGTAAAAAGAAATTTCTAAATTGTTACATGGATGCATAGGGCCACTATTGATCTTACTTTTATTCTTTCTCTCTCTCAAGAGGAAATATAATAAATAAGAAGTCTGTTGGGGTAGAAGGGACATCTTGAATGGCTTTTGCACACAACTCACCTCTCAGAATCTCAGTTTCCCCACCTATAGACTGGTAATCCTAAAGCAATCCTTAGATCTCAGGGATGTTGCAAGACTAGAAGACATGGCATGTTGTGAAGAGCCCAGAAGTGGGCACAGACGCAGTCACAGAGGTCATGCAAGTGGCTTCGAAGTATATTACCTATGCTAGGAAACTTTTCTTACATTGCAATGGAAAAACTGCAGGAACCTCACATCTGGGCTTAGAGGAAAGTAAGAAAGATGGTCTTTCCTTGGAGAAGTGACTTCTTAAGACACAAGACATAAGAAGATTGCAATCAAAGTTCCTGCCTACCACTAGCTTTAGGCATATCATTAAGAATACCTTTAAAGATGAATACATAGAGATCAAAAGAGATAAATTTAATTATTCATAAAATTATTCATAAAATTAAAATTCTTAGCATAACTTTTGGCCTGAATCGTTATCAGGTTTCTGCTCCTGAATGTTCTGATTAAATATGTCAATATTCATCAATACTAATGATTACAAGGCAATAAGTGAAACAGTACCACATAAATATAAATCTGTTTTTAAAATCTCAAGTATTCTGAAAACTGTAAATATTAAGATATAACACATGTGACTGACATTTATTAATATTAATTTATAAAATACATACCTCACATAAGTTTAATAAATATCTTAGGAAAAAGCTATCTTCAGCACTTCCAGATCTTACAGAGACCATTTTGCAATGAATGGGTACACTGTCGCTTTATTTTATCTGCCTTCAGATAAATAAGGCTTGATTTAGTCATCATGTAGTCATCAGATAAATAAGGATGTAAAAAAAGGACCATGAAAGGCTATAGTCCAGCATCACAAGCAGGGACAAGTGAAAACACCATCTACTGACTGTGTGATCTTGCCCATTTCTTTTCTTCTTTAAAAGAAAAATAACTAAACACCCTGTCAGGGTCAAACTGAAGGCAAAGGAGCAGGAGAACTGTTAAATGCATATATGAATAGATAAACTACTCAACCTCACAGTGACTCAGATTCCTCATCTGTAAAATGAGGTATGAAAGTTATCGCTAATAACCTTTGAAACATGTAAATTCTGTGATTCTAAGTTTAGACTGAAGGTATCAAGGCAAAAGTTGAGAAAGCCCTCTCTCACTGGACGTCTGTCTTAGACATAGACACAATTCTCAAATCACATATGAATCTTGTGCACTTTTTTCTTCATTGACTGCCAGGCACAGCAGAGATTGTTCAGGTGATAGCACTACTTAAGGCAATACACACTTTAAATACAGATAGGCCCTTCTTCTAAAAGAACTTTGAAAACTGTGAGCTTAATTGCAATTAAAAGGCCATTGAAATTCAGTACAACTAGAAGACAAATTTTGAGTTTACTCCAGTATTAAAATAAGCAACTTTGTAATAAAATATATCAGTATGGATTTTATGCCCAAAAAAAAAAGGATCCTCAATGAATAGGAGTATGTGTAACACTTAAATATTTATGCATAAATTTGCAATTTACTGCAAATTATTGAAGATTATTGGTTTCTCTAATAAGTAATCAGTGTATTAAGGGGATTTTAAATTGAAGAAAGTAATTTAAAATGGCCAAGCATGCTTAATGAAAATTATCACATTTTAATATCTCTTTTCTAATTAATAAGTATTTTTCTAAAATTTAAAAGAAGCCAGGTGTTCAATAAGTAAAAATAATGTCTATGAAGTCTAGACATTTTTATATTATCCTGATTTAGATGGTGTTTTAGGATTAGAAAGGACCTTTAAATGTCACCCATTTAATCCCCCAGCATCATATTTGCCAAGTGGTCATCTAAAGAATGTTTGAATTCTTCAGGTTTTGGGGACTCACTGCCTCTCATTTTATCTTCAGAGACCACAGAATATTAGAATTTCTTCTATTCTGCCAAATAGAAGAATTCTTAACTTAGAAAATTAACAGGGGCACCGGGGTGGCTCAGTGGTTTGAGCATCTGACTTTCGCCCAGGTCATGATCCCATGCTTTGTGGGTTCGAGCCCCACGTCAGGTTCTGTGCTGACAGCTCAGACCCTGGAGCCTGCTTCAGATTCGGTGCCTCCCTCTCTCTCTGCCCCTCCCCCACTCTGTCTCTCTGTCTTCCAAAAACAAACACTTAAAAAAACAGAAAATTAACAAAATAAACAAATAATTTAATGTTAAATGTCTTTGTAATAATACTTCAATAAAAGCAAACAACTTGTTAGTTTAATTCAATTGAGACTGGAGTCATATGGCATTATGCAAACTGCACAGAACAGGTGGAACAAATTTCTATGGTATTGTTCTTGATATGGCAGAGACCAACTGTCCTATTCCTCCCAGACTGACAGTCAGAGCCTACAACTGGCCATGAGCAGGTGCAAGGACTGAAGAACAACCATCAATGAGCTCTGATCTGCCTGAGCCAATGAGTATGAGGTCTGACTGGATATTAGTAACAAGCTGAAAGGTGTGGAATTTATCTGTCAGCTAAAGCTCATGTCTTCTCTGGCACCAGTGTTTCTAAGCCCCAGGCTGGACCCTTTGCCCCACCATCCTTACCAGTCTCTATTTCTGGGCTTCAGCCATGCTTTGCACTTTATATTCAAGCTCCATATCCTGAATTCTAGTCCATTTGCCTGGGATCCCAACCCTAATGGGGCTGGACCCTAGATTCCTAGTTCTATCTGGATCTGTTCTCCCAGAACAAGCTACCTCTGCCTGTCTGTAATTATCTACCCTTACCAGATACTCTATGGCTGGGCCATTCATCATTTTAAAAGCATATACTTCAGGGCATCTGGGTGGTTCAGTTGGCTGAGCATCCAACTTTGGCTCAGGTCATGATCTCACAGTTTGTGAGTTCAAACCCCATGTCAGGTTTTGCATTGTCAATGCAGAGCCTAGTTCCGATTCTCTGTCTCCCTCTCTCTCAGCCCCTCTCCTTCTCCTGTGCTTGTTCTCTCTCTCTCTCTCTCTCAAAAATGAATAAGTACTTTTAACAATTTTTAAGAAAACATAAAAAATAAATTAAAACATCTGTGATGTTAATGGTAGTTGCCTCAGACTTGAACTACTTACTTCCCCTTGAACACTGGAATATGGACTTCCAGTAACACAACCTAGGGGTCAACCCTGTTGCTATGTTAATAGGGACATCATGTGGGGCGCCTGGGTGGCGCAGTCGGTTAAGCGTCCGACTTCAGCCAGGTCACGATCTCGCGGTCTGTGAGTTCGAGCCCCGCGTCGGGCTCTGGGCTGATGGCTCAGAGCCTGGAGCCTGTTTCCGATTCTGTGTCTCCCTCTCTCTCTGCCCCTCCCCCGTTCATGCTCTGTCTCTCTCTGTCCCCCCCAAAAAATAAATAAACGTTGAAAAAAAAATTAAAAAAAAAAAATAGGGACATCATAAAATAATAAAAGAAGTCCTGGCCCAGGTCAATTTCCCAAGCCTTGTCCCCACCTGGTCCCGACTTACTACACTTACATGCTTTTGAGGTCCATAAATACCTAGTGCTAGAAACTCTATCAGTTTACTAAGACAACAAATTTAAAGAAGGAAATATTCTTTAAGGGTCTACAGAAGGTTGATACAGATTAAGGTACAAAGATTAAAAACAACAGTAGTTTCATGAACAATTAAAAACATATATTCCCTGAGCAAGAGTTCTACAGGATGGCTTGGTAGAAGAGGATGCTTGTTAAGCTAAATGTATCTAATAGTAACAAAATGAAGCAACAAATTTCCAACCTATGCAGGGAGATATTTTCAAGCAGAAATATCTGACCATTGTTTATTAAGTCACATTTTATAAGTGACTTCAGCCTGGGAAAAATCACAACCTTGCTTTCCTAATCCCACCACTTCATGAGAATATTCCCCTTCTAACACCCTCATCATGCACACATAGGAATTGTACACTCTCGTGTTTTTCTTTATCTCATGTGAATATATCTTATCTTCACAGATTACAAACTCCATACCTTACCTTATCATTCCAGGAATGCTTTCAGTAGACAATAAATTCTTACTGAATTTCACAGAACTAACTGAACTGAAACAAATTGGGATAAAAATGACTTTATATATCAGATGAACTAAGTTGGCAAAAGAGTTGAATCAGATGCCTACTGTAGTTCTGAGACTGAATAATTGAGGCTTGGAGAAAAGGCCGACAAAGATACTGCCCAAATTAGAAAACAAAGTGTGGAACAACTATAATACAGGCAAATGCTATCAGTTATGGACTGTGGTTAGCAGAATAATGCTCCCCTAAAGACACTCACCTCCTAATCCCTGGAACCTGTGAATATATTATCTTAAAATCAAATGAAATTTTCTTAATTTAAGGTTAAGAATCTTGAGATGTGAGGTTATCCTAGATTATGAAGGTGGGCAAAACGTAATTAAATGAGTACTGGAAATTAGAAGAGGGAAGCAGTCGAGAGGGTCAAAGAGACGATAGAGAGGAATAATGAGAGATTAGAAACATGAGAGGGTCTCAATTTGCCATCACAGGCTTTCAAGATGGCAGAAGGGAACTATAAGCCAAGGAACATAAGTGGTCTTCAGAAACTGGAAATGGCCTTTGGCTGACAAGCTAGCAAAAAAATCAGTCCTACAACCACAAAGGAACTAAATTTTGCCATCAACTCAAATAAGCAGAAAACAGATTCTCCCCTAAAACCTCCAGAAAGGAACAGTCTGCCAACACTCTCTGATTTTCATCTAGGGAGATCTGTCCTGGACTGCTTACCTATTGTACTGTAAAATAAAACATCTATGTTATTCTAGTCCATTAAGTTTACGGAAGTGAGTTACGGCAACAACAGGAAACTAATAAAGGGAGAGATGATATATGCCTGCCCTAGTTGGACAGTCAGAGTGACTGGTTTATGTGACTGAGGGTTTACAGTTCACAATTAACTATGTAGTTTGGGGACTAGGGGCTCAAATGCAGAGATCAGAAGACATTTCTGAGGCAAATAGTAGATGATCCCACCCAAAGAACTACCAAATTTAGTTCTTTTCTTCAACCCTTCTTCACTGGCTTGTCCCAGCCCCCTCTAATTTTCCAACTTTTATTTAGCAATTTATTTAATAAATCTTATAAGGCTTTAAGGATCAAATATATAACATGCAACGTCTGTCCTCAAGTTCATAACTTTGTCAATACAGCAGATGTACCAACAACTTACATTGTGTAAGCAAAAGAGTTGACAGAGTACTTTCACTGGCCATTCTCATTTAACCCTTAGCATCTTTCTATGAGGGACACTAACTGTACTCTAGACTATAAGTAGCACAGAGTGTGAGTGTAGGGGTGTGTGTGTATGTAGAAAAATACATTCAAAATGGGGCAAAAAGGGGAAAATTCTGAGAGGAAAAAAAGATGCTCTGCTAAACTGTAGCTAGTTTAATCTGCACAGTGTACATGTGGCCATGAGTAGGAAATATTTTACCCCCAAAGGAATTCAAAATCAAAATATCTTTTAAATGAGATTCCAATGGATCGAAGAACTATTATATCCACTAAGAACATACTAATCTAAATTCTAAATAAACTTCTACCTTGTGATCCATTAATTTTCAAAATAGCTTTTGACTTTCTCCAATACCATGTAAAACCCAACAATTAGTTTACGAGGACTCCATGAAGAGACAGGAAGTGAATTCATTGCATACCCAACCTACATCACTGTGTGAAGCACTTTACTAGCCTCATCTCACTTACCTCAGAACAGTCCCATTAGTCACTCATCTCCTAGGTAATACCTTGGTCATTGAGGAATTTGCAACTTAGGGAAAAATAAGTATGCTAGTCTACTGGTAGAGAAGTATCCAAGGAAAATCAATAAGGTGGCAATAAAATTGTTATCAGTTAGACAAACTGGACAGCAAAAAGAATAAGTCAGGTAAAGGTATGTAGCACACCATATTAGTTTTCTATTGCTGCTGTAGCAAATTTTCAGAAACTTAATGGCTTAAAATCACAAATTTGTTTTCATACAGTTCTGGAGGTGAGAAGTCCAAAATCTGTCTCACTGGGATAAACTCAAGGTGCTAGTTACCTCTGGAGTCTCTAGGGAAAAAAAAAATTGTTTCCCTACCTTTTCCAGCTTCTATAGGATGCCTGCATGTCTTGGCTTATGGCCGCTCACTCTATCTTCAAGGTAGCAAAATAGCTCTTTCCAATCTCTTTCTCTGACCTACTTTTCTACCTTTCTCGTAAAAGGACCATTATGATTACATTAGCCCAGCCAGATAATCCAGGATAATCTCCCCATCTCAAGATTCTCAATCACACATTCGAAATACCTTTTGCCATGTATGGTAACACATTCACAGATTCTCTGTTATCTTTTGGTGGGGGGAGCTACTAATCAGCCTGAGCATAGGCAGATTAGAGTTAGGAAAAAAACACAGTTTAGCTAAGATCAAGGATGTAAGAGTAGGTCAAAAAACTGGATGAAATGCCTGAACACATCTGAGAGTAGGTGTTAGTGTTTCCAAAATATACTCTGTGATACAATATGTACAGTTGTTAGAAGTAAATGAGCTCTCTATGCAGAGGTAAGTGAATGGAGATTGGTGGAACAATAAATCTATGCTGATTTAAGAAAGCAGTCACTCTGAAAAGGGACAAATTCAGAAGCAGAAAAAAAATGAAGCTGAGTGAAGGTTAATGGACTATGCAAAGTCTCTCTCTCCAGAACTTGGGCAATAACGCTGTGTTCAGAAGACCTAGACACAATTTTCCCAACCATTGGCATTCCTATTGCTGCTCATTAACTGGTTTCAAGTTTCCCTTAGGATGTTGTAGAAGATTTTGCTCCCAAATAATTACCTTAAAAGCTCTAAGCAGCTCCTGAGGGAAGAAACCCAGAGTTAGCTATCTCAGCACTGTAAGGTAAAATAATCAGGAAAAGAAAGAACCAGTGATGGCTCATAAAGGCTTTGAGTTACCTGAATTCTCAAGGCCATGCTACTTATAAGGTCTATATTGCAGGTTATTACTATAAAAGTGTGATAAAGAAACATCATCAGTGTCAGAGACAGAGGACAGCTTCAGGGCCCAGGAGTATGGCTTAAGCATCCTTCCCCATCTCACCTGTATTCCATTACCACACGTACTTCACCTGTCTCTGCCTTCAATTTTGCCCCACCAAATTCATATGCCTTTGACGCCCAGATTATCTTTCTGAAACACATGTCTGGTCACTTTGCTTTCCATCTTAACTTCTGATAATTCTTACTGCTGGTAAAATGAAGTATAAACTCTTCAGTTTAACACATAAGGTCCTAAAAGTGAGCCTACCTACTTTTATAATTTCATATCCTATGCCCCCAATCTGTGTGTTAAACACTTTCGTCAAAATGGATGTCTCAGTATTTAAGATACCTTTCACATTTTTATCTCTTTGTCCTTGCATAATGCTATTCCTTTGGCTTGAAAAAAATGACCTATTCATTCATTTGCTCTCTAATTCAAATGCCAATCACTCAGTAAAGCCTTCCTGAAAGCAACTCAGCAAAGTTTTAAATTCTTTCTGTGTTCTTTGCCCATTGCTAGCATAGAGGCACAGAGAAAATGTTCCCAGTAGATGGCAAACCTGAACAAAAGCTATGACAGTGTCACTTTCCAAAGGGTTCCTGTTAGGTCAGGGCACAACAAGGGCTCCCAAGAAACTGGTTTTCAAGGGCACATGGGTGGTTCAGTTGGTTAAGCATCTGACTTCGGCTCGAGTCATGATCTTGCAGTTCATGAGTTCGAGCCACACGTCAGAGTCTGTGCTGACAGCTCGGAGCCTGGAGTCTGCTCTGGATTCTGTGTCTCTTTCTCTCTCTGCCCCTCACCTGCTCATCCTGCTCATGCTTTCTCTCTCTCCCTCTCTCTCTCTCTCTCAAAAATAAACATTTTTTTTAAGTTTAAAAAAAAGGAAAGAAAGAAAGTGGTTTTCAGCATGGGCTGCCCATCAGGATCAACGATGAAGTTTTAGAAAAGATAAAAAAAGTTCCTAAGACCCACCCCAAGCTTACTAATGAATCAAATCTATGGTAGTGTTACTGAGAGAGTTTGCAAGTTTTTTTTTTCTTTTTAAGTTTATTCATTTATTTTGAGAGACACAGAGAGATAGTGTAAGTAGGGAAGACGTAGAGAGAGAGGGGGCAGTGGATCCAAAGTAGGCTCTGTGCAGTCAGCAGAGAGACTGACATGGGTCTCTAACTCATAAACCATGAGATCATAACCTGAGCTGAAGTCAGATGCTTAACCAACTAAGCCACCCAGGCACCCCTACTAGCAAGTTTTCAATAAGCCTCACAGCTGATTCTGATGCAGACATGGGAATGAAGATCCTCAACCAGGCTGATAGCACTATTAAGATGGAACAGCCAATGCTAATAATTGGGCATGTGGAATCAGACCCATAGGAGATCTCTGCCGGAGCTAAACTGGTAGCCAGGGCCACGGCTATATAGGTCGAGACTTAGGGCACCAGAGAGCAAAGTCAGGAAACCAAGGTAGAAGCTTTTCTATATGGACCCCAAAAAAAAAAAAAAAATCAGAATTGGAAGAGTGGAATTCAGTAAGGAATTCAGTAGATGCACTGGACCTTCCCTGGATACCAAACATGGGGGAAATAAGACACAGCAGTCCCCCCTTCTCCACAGGGGATGTGTTCTAAGACCCTCAGAGAATGCCTGAAACCACAGATAGTACCAAACACTACATATATCATGTTTTTTCCTATACATACCTATGATACAGTTTAATTTCCAATTTAAGCATAGTAAGAGATTAACAACAATAACTAATAAACTAAAACAACTATAACAAAATACTATAATAAAAGTTACGTGAATGTGGTCTCTTTCTCTCTCTCTCTCTCTTTAAATATCTTGTTGCACTGTACTCACCCTTCTCCTTGTGATGATGTAAGATGATACAATGCCTATGTGATGCGATAAAGTGCAGTGAATTATGTAGGCATTGTGACGTAGTGTTAAGCAACTATTGACCTTCTGACAACTGGTCAGGAGGATCATCTGATTCCAGACCATGGTTGATAACAGATAACTGCAGGTAACTGCAGGAAGGAAAGCATAGGTAAGAGGGCACTACTGTAATTCTAGAACTCACCAAATGGACACCTCATGAAACAGCAGCATTGCATCACCTGGAAACCTGTTAGAAAAGCATCCTGGGCCCCATCCCTGACCTACTGAATCAGAATCGGATTTTAACCAGATCCCCAGTTGATTTAAAAGTCACATCAAAGTTAGTAAAGCACCCAACCCTGGTTGCAAACAATGCCAATGCTGTCGTAGCCCACACTGTGAGTAGCAAGTCTTGACCCACAAGGAGCAGGTGGAAGAAACTCAAATATTACCACTGTGAGCAGTGTGAGGGCAGGAATCTCAATCAATTCCTTTATCTCAGCACAGAGCACAGGACCTTGGGAACTGACAATGTAGTCTATTGGTTGCAACATCAGGACTTGGATCTGGTTCAATTCTAATGCTACTACTCAGCAGCTATGTGGTATTGTCAAAATACTTAATTTCTTTGTGCTTCAGTCTCTCATCTAGAATAAGGAGACAACTGCCTCATAAGAATGAGGGCAAGATAGCATGTTAGTTTTGATAGCATTATAAGTGCTCAATAGAGAGCCAAAGAAAAATTAACAGATAATCAATTATTGATTGGTTGATATATTGACCATTTTTGGTGAGAAAAAGAGCTCCAAAATTCCAGTGGTGGAAATTATCTCATTCTGACTCATGATCTAATGAGAAGAATGGCCAAAATCTTGATAACTGGCAGATATTCCAAGCATAAGACTTGTTACAGTATTAATATGTGTCTCTTCAGTGATAAGTGAAAGAAATGTCCAAGGCAAGATGATTGCCAACCTTTTTGGAGTGATGACACCAAACTGATGTTCATGGAATCTCAAGGCTTTCTTGTTCTCCCCCAAACACCTAAGAAGGGCATTTTTTTCATGGCTTATTTTCATTAAATTAAATTTAAATTAATTTACTTCACAATATTTTGACATTTTTACATTACAGAGTGTTGCAAATCTGGATAAGAATCTCTTCCATAATAAACAATACAGATTCAAAGACACACATTTTGGTTTTTGTTAATCCTTAAAATAGCTTTCATATTTTTATCTAGTGCTTTTAAGTTTTCAAAAAACTTTCACTCCTCCTACCTCATTTCTCCCCATAATAACGTGGCAGTTGTTTTTTTTTTTTTTTTTTTTTTTTTCTAAATCTTAGAAAAGTTTGTTATTCCGGTCTGACAGATAAGGAAATGGAAAATCAATTTAGGTGCTCAATGTGACATAGCTGGTTTGTGGCCAAAATGGGACCAGAACTCAAGTTTCCTAATTCCCAGTATTTCTTTAAGCTACTAAAAGCACCACTGCTACCAACTGATTGCCACATACTATACTGGATCCAAGTCAAGTCAGGTCACTTCCTCAACTATACAATATCCTAATTCATCCCCTAACCAAGTGCCCTTTCCCAAAAACCATGTTTGAAGTGTCACAAAGGCAACAGCTTCCTAAACATATGTGAAAAACATCTTTATTTTGTTAAAGTAGCTTTTCAGTTCTAGAAAGTAGAAGTCAAATTTGGAGGTGTGACTTAATTTTTTTTTTAATTTGGAATTTTTCAAATTAAGGTGGAATGTACTTTCTTTTTATTTCGCTAGTTCATTCCTTCCCTAAACATTACATTTGCCTATAGATATCTTAACTCAAGTTTCCTTAAAAAAATGTTCTAAGCTATAAAAGGCAGTTTTAAAGTATTACTCTGCATTTCTATTTAAAATGCCAAATTTGATTAAGGATCTTGACACTTGGGTTTTGGAAATGAGCACAAATCTTAGACAAACAAATGGTAAAGCAGTGAGATCTTATTAATAAATATTAATGTTTAAATCCTCAAAAATCCCCATAAAGTCTACCAGGCAACATGTTTTTTGTTTGCTTGTTTGTTTGTTTGTTTGTTTTGTTGTTGTTGTTTAAATCACTGTAAAGTTTCCAATCTGGCTATTAAACTTTAGAATTAATACCGTGAAATGTTTTCCCAAAGTTAGTATACATTTTTAAAGTATTGCTAGCAGTTCTGGGTAGTCTCAAAGGTTATATCACTCATGACAGAACAATCCTAGAATCATTAAAGAAAAACTGACAACTCTAAACCGACAAGTGGAAGAAATCCCAAAGTTGCACTGACAATTCAGATCTACTTCCTTTCATGTCCAGATTCACTTAATATCTCATTTGATTTTCAAACCTTCCCTCAGAAGCAACTGGAACAAAACCATGAGCAAGCTCAATCTCCATTTGGGCATGTAACCCTTTTACAAACACAATTACAGCCAAACACCACTGTAACCTGATTTGCATTTGCACTAACTAAGTTACAAAGCACACTGAGAATGCCTGCTATGCATACTACAGACTTATTAGGAGGATATATTGCAGGGCTTCTGTGAACACTAATTAAAAAGGTTTTATCTTTCCCCTCTGGTCCACTGAAATTGTTCAAATGCCTCGCCTGCTACAACTTTGTTCAAAAACAGTTTTCAAACATGTGATCAGAGCTAGGCAACTATTTCAGGTGGCATGATTCTGTTTCCACAGTGGACAAGGCCGGAGAGACAAAGTTTCAGTCTAAACTTTGAGCTTCCTTTCCTTTGTTATTTTGTGTTGCAACCTTAGCATTATCCAACTGTGGACTTTTATCTGTGAATATCTAAATCCTGTCTTGTGGAAAACTAATTACTGAACCACTGAGAGCTTCATAATGTCCTGCATTTAAGTCCTGAGCATCATACATAATGCATAGGCAGCAGTCTCTGCACTCTGATTACAGAACACTGTCATTAAGTGAGCAAATTAAAGATGTGAATAATTCACTGGCTGAGCTTATTGTCAGTGCTGCATTGTGAAATTAGAATTTCTAATAAGTACTGCAATTTTTTTAACCCAATTAACACAGAGAACATCTTGAGACTGATTAGTACAATAAAAATTATTACCTTATTCTTTTGCTTCACAACAGCCAAATTAAATACTGTACTTAATTATGCAGCATTCATTCCTCCTCTGCTAAAAAAAAAAACCCTATCATTTTAATAAGACTTCTAATATTTGTACGTGAGCTAAAAATACAGCACATGCATCTGTAGCTCACTGTCTTTTTACAAAGTTTTTTTTAAGAGTCTCAACACCAGTATTATCACTAGTGGTGGATTATGATGACACTAGTCTATTCTTAAACCAGATATTTTACCTGAAAAACAAACGGCATACACAGAATTGACAAAGTAACTATCTCCCCAAATTGAGTTGAATATATTATACCTCTGCTTTTTCTTGGCTCTTTAGATGCAGATTAACATAGATTTGCCCCCACTATACTGTTTGTGATTGAGGCTGAAACATATTTAAGAAAATTAATTGTTTAGGAAAAAAAGCAAGTATCTGTAACAGTGGGTCTTACCTCAGATGCTCATTTAGCAGACAGTGATCTGTCTCACTCCTGCCAGGCAAGTGGGAAAGTCCAGTTTATGCTCGGCATGATGATCCTACGCAGAGAGTGTCTGCTGCCATGTTAAATAAAGAAAATGATCATTTAAACCGGGGCTTTTGTCTCCCAATACTTCCTCCTGCTGCCCCTTTCAAATCAAAGCCCAGAGAGGCAGGCACATCTGGCGGCAGTCCCTGCCCCTGACCGCAGCTGCCTCTGGAGAGCTCCCCCCTTCCTTTCCAGCTCCTCTGCATCCCCTTCCTGGGCAACTTCAGCCCCCTAAAATGGGGGAAAGAAACGATGACATTGCAGGCAGAATATGAGATTGTTTGTTCAGCCTCTGCAGCCACCTCCTTCCTGTCTAGATATTTTACAGAAAGGGAATGAGAAGGGGGAAACAGCGAAGGTGCTCTGAAAATCAGTCAGACACAATGCAATAGGGAGATGGAGAGGAGGGAAAGGAGAATGAGAGAGCGAGAGTGTGTGTGTAAGGGGGGTGGCTGTCAGTGCAGATAAATCTGCATATGGAAATTAGGGTTATCCTGGGTACAGTTTTATTTAACTATGATCTACTGTTTTTTTAATTAGACCAGAATTTTAGCAAAGGAAAGGAAGAAAAGGAGTCTTGAAACCAGAAAGAGCAACTTCTGATTCAATAGACTTAAAATTTCATAGCATCTGCAAATAGCAGATCCAGAAGTTGTAGGAAAGAGAAAGGAACAAAAAAACCAAGGCATTTTTCCCCTCTGGTTTTGTTTGATAAACAAGAAGACCTCCTGCCTCTCTGAAAACAAAACAAAACAAACAACAACAACAACAACAACAACAACAAAAAGGAAATTTGGATGAGAATGTGAAGAATTTGAAAGGAAGAAAAAAAGAAAAAGTACCTTTCATGGTCTGTGTAAAATCTATCCTTAAGTAATAGAAGAATCATATGGGACAAAGGAATAATTAAAAGTAGATAATTGGCATTATTTGTGGAAACCAGTAGCAATACATTCTGCATCTTGTGAGGCATGTTTTGCTTTCCTTAGAGAACACCTTTTACAACTCTAACCCAAGGCAAAATAGTACTGGCTATAATCAGTCTACAATGTCACTAACACCAGCCAACTACTCCCTCTGGGATAGCTGAGGGTAAAACAACGAGGCCGAGTGACCAAAAACTACAGGAGGTTAGCTGGTGTGCCCAGCAGTGAGCTCTCCACCAGAGGTGTGGGTAGGATAGCAATTGGACCAGAAGGAAGGAAGAGTTAATTCTGTAACCTGTCAGTGGGGAATTTTGTGGAATCAACTAATGTTCACCCCCTCATCAAACAGTTCTCAAACACCTATAACATGGCAAGCATTGTAGACAAACACTGCATGGTTCCTGCTCTTAACTCAGAACTGAATGGGGGAAAATTAAAAATGAGGTGGTACTGCAGTTTTATGAACAAAGGTGTGGTTAACATAGTCTTGATGTGAGTAGTGGGAGCAGATGTCAGTACCCTCAGAGCCCTGCATCCGCAGAGCTCATGGGGTCCTCCAAGACCATCTCAGGCACTCTAAGCAAGTTACTCTGTCTCTTTCAACTTTGGCTTCTTCATCTGTAAAATACCTGATTTTTAAGTTTAAGATTATATGATAAAAATAAAACATTACGTTTTGTCTGCCTCACGACAATTGCTCAAAAAATAGCAAATCAATTCTCAGTTCGGCTGCCACCTCTTCTGTGAATCTTTCCTCCACATCTGTAAACAGGCTCAGAAGCTTCTTCTGCAATGCTCCCACTGTTCTCCATTACATTATATCATTGTAATTTTCAGCAGGACTGTTGCTATGCTAGTGGATCTCAACCAGGGGCCATTTTGCCCCCTAGGGGACATTTGACAATGTCTGGATACATTACTAATTTGCACAACTGGAGAAAGAGGGTTGCTATTGGCATCTAATATGCAGAGAGGCTAGGGATGCTGTTAAGCTAGAATACACAGGACGGCTCCCCACAATAAAGAATTATCTGATGTCAATAGTGTAACAATAAGCACAACTAAGGAACCAGGGATCCTTAGACAAAAGGCTGATTCTAGGTCCAGGGTAGGAAAAAGACTAGGTGAACCTGTAGCATCTTATAGTGCCAGAAAGGAGTGTTCAAAAACAAAGAACACGTTTATGGGGGTATGTTACAGGGATACAGGAACCATCTGAAAGACCTCCCAATAACTAAAGTTGTAACTTTTTGAGCAACAAATACATAAAGCTGTTTGGGCTATAACCCAAAGTATAACATAAATATATATGAATCCATACAGAAATAAAAAATTATTGAAAAATAAATAGCTGGAGAAGAGGCAAACCTTTCTTGCTGAAGAATTCCAAATAATTTATGTGGATAATCCTTCCTGAAGGATATGGAGCATAACTCTTCACTCCTTAAGTCTCGAGCTGCACATAGTAACTTACATAGTGGGGGTGTTGATATTATTATCAACAGTGATAAGTCATGTTAATCATGTATATGCCCTAACCCCAAATTATGATTTAAAAAAAAATCAGACAAATTCCAGTAGAGGGATATTCAACAAAACATCTGACCAAGACTCCTCAAAGCTATCAAGGATATCAAAAATAGGTAAAGTCTGAGAAACTGTCATAGCCAAGAGGAGCTAGGAACAATAGGAACACGTATGTAATGTGGTATCACGGATGGGATCCTTGAACAAAAAAAGGACTTTAGGTAAAAACTAAAAAAAAAAAAAAAAAATGAATAGAATATGAACTCTAATTACTAATGGATTAATTAATGGTTTTATTAATTGTAGTAAATGTACCATCTTGATGTAAGATGTTAATATTATGGGAAACTGGGTGTGGAGTAAATGGGAACTCTTGGTGCTATCTTTGCGATGTTTCCATAAATCCAAAACTGTTCTAAAAAATAAAATGTATTTCCTTTTAAAAAAGTCAGTGGGTGCCTGAGTGGCTCAATTGGTTAAGCTTTCGACTTCAGCTCAGGTCATGATCTCCTGGTTCGTTGAGTTTGAGCCCCAGGTTGGGCTCTGTGCTGACCACTGAGAGCCTGGAGCCTGCTTGGAATTCTGTCTCCCTCTCTCTCTGCCCCTTCCTCCCCTCTCAAAAATAAATAAACATTTTAAAAAATTTTAATAAATAAAATAAAATTTTAAAAGTCAATAATGCCAAGGTTAAAAAGAAAGACCCTGCCCTATGCTACATTATAAGCTCATAAAGGCAGGGGCTTTGTGGTTTTATGGTATATGTTTATATGCTCATGGCAGTAGCTCATCCTCAAAAATAACCACCAATGAACCATGCTTTTAGAATTCATACTCTTGGGGCGCCTGGGTGGCGTAGTCGGTTGAGCGTCCGACTTCAGCCAGGTCACGATCTCGCGGTCCGGGAGTTCGAGCCCCGCGTCGGGCTCTGGGCTGATGACTCAGGGCCTGGAGCCTGTTTCTGATTCTGTGTCTCCCTCTCTCTCTGCCCCTCCCCCGTTCATGCTCTGTCTCTCTCTGTCCCAAAAATAAATAAACGTTGAAAAAAAAATTAAAAAAAAAAAAATAGAATTCATACTCTTGAGTATTCCCCTCCCCTTGAATCTGGGCTGGCCCTATGGCTGGTTTTTGACTACTAGAGTGCAGCAGAAATGATGACTGCTGAGGGTACATCTTAAGAAGCCTTATAGTTTCCACCTGGGTCTCTTGCAATACTTATTCTGGGGCAAGCGGCCATTGGGTAAGAAGTGTGAACACACTGAGATCTCTATACTATTAAAAAGCTGGAGCTACAAAATACAGAAACTGAAAGAAAGTGACAGAGACCGAGACAAAGCAAAAAGAAGAGGGTGTCCAGCCAGCCTCAAGCTACTCCATCCACTCCAGTTGAGGCATCCAAACATGTGAGTGAGGAAACCACATTTGTCATCCAGATCATTCAAGCCTACAGATGACTATAACCCCAGCCTCCTTTGGCCCACAACAGTATTAGAGAAACTAAACCGGAGCTAATGAAATGAGCCCAATTTACCCACAAAATCATAGAAAGCCATAATAAATCACTGGCTTAAGATGTTAGGTTTAGTGGTGATTTGTAATGGAACAACAAATTAGTGCCTTTTATTTAGTAGATATTCTAGAAAAACAAGAAAGGAGCTTCTGTATTGTGGGGGGAGGGGATGGAATATCTTTTAACATTTTATATCATTTCCATTAAAAAAAAATGTATCAGTTGGTAAATTCAATAAGATAATGGGTTTTTGCCCTCAAGTATAATAAAGGTAAAAGAAGAAATGTGGTTAATATATAACACAGTAAGGCCAAGCTGGGGTGAAGAGATGAAAGAGAAAAGGTGAAAAGGATTAGTCATGGCTTATTTTGGAGATATATTTTTAAAAACGCATTTTCTACTTTAATATGTTCATAATGATTTTAAAATTTATTCAGTGTCAGGCACCTTTACATGTTGTATTAGCCTCACAAAATTATATGAGGCGAATGCTACTTTAAGCCCAATTTTACAGATGCCGAAATAGTGTCTCCAAGTTGTTAAGTTCCTTGCCCACAGTCACCCACTAGTATATGTGACCAGGATTTGTACCTTGGCTGACCAACTCCAGAGCCCATAGTCTTAGCACAGTTTAGTAGAGAAGATGAACATAAATAAAATAATAACACAAATAAGTATAAATACAAACTGTTATAAGTTCCATAAAGTGAAGTGAAGGATGCTATAATCATAAAATAGACACCTGATCCAGTTTGGGAGCTTGGGAAGGCAGTTAAGAGGTTGTGGTTAGGGAGTCACCTGGGTTAGCAGGGCCAGGTGTGGGTAGATAAGTGGCCCATGAACCAAAGAAAGGCAGAGATCAAAACAAGTGTATGATTAGCTGTTGGTCAAGTGTTTTTTCCAAGGACTTTGCTTTGTAAGGCCCTCACAGATGATTTCTCTGGGAGTCACCAGTTTGGCACTGATGGAGTGTCATAGTCTGAAGGAGTGAGTAGGGGGGCACTAGAAGAGAAGAAAAAGAGAACTAACCTATTTATGCTACCATTTAAAAAAACTCCTCAAAATCATCCAGGCTTGGGATCTCCATATCACCTCCTCCATCCCTCTTGATCCACCCCTCTTTCCTCTGAAAATGCTCTTAGTCACCAATGAGCTTCATGTTGCCAAATCTGCTGACCAATTCTTTCAGGCCATCAGTAGTATTTGACAGAGCTGACCATCCTACTTAAAACACTTTCTACATCTGGCTTCACAAATACTACACTGTACTGGTTTTTCTCCTACTCCACTGGCTATTCTATTCCTCTGTATTCTTTACTGGAGCTTTCTCTCATCCCTGAGCTCTATATGATGAAATGCTGCAGTATTTCGCCCTTGAACTTATTCCCTATCTATACTCTTTCCCTAAATGATCTCAACTAGTATAATAGCTCCAAACACCCTCCATAGGCTAATAACTCTTAAATGTAGATCTCTACTTATACCTGACTTCCTGAACTGAAGATTGTTATATCCAACTGCCTGCTAAATATATCCATTTAGATACCTAGGTGAACAGATTCTGGAACTAAACTCCCCAGGTTCAGATCCTAACTTTGCATTATACTAGTTGGGCAGGGGATATATAACTTCTGTGTGCATCAGTTTCCTGATATTATTAATCTATCTCACAGAGATGTGAATGAACTAATATATTTAAAGTATGTCTTATAACGGTGTTTGGTATCTTCCAAATGGCATATTGTTAGCTACAGATAGGCATCCTAAAATAGAGCTCATCTTGTTTGTGACTCTTCATCTTACTTAATGGCATCTCCAGTCACCCAGCTGTTAAGCCAAAAACTTAAGCAAAACATGAAACTCTTATCCCACACAACTCAAAACTGTTCCATCCGCTAATCCTGTCAGCCCCACCTTCAAATGCATCTTGACTACATCTCACCACTTCCACTTGAATCTAAGCAACTAAATTCTCTCACCTGGAGAATTCTAAGAGCCTACTATCAGTCTCCCCACTTGCAAACTTGCTGCACAGAAGTTTGTTCTCCCCACTGCATTTGGAGGGATTTGGTAAGACTTGGGTTGTTTTGCTCCTCTGCTCAAAACCATCCAATGGTTTCCTATAACACTCACAGTAAAACCCAAAGTTCTTACAACCAACAGGATTCAGCCCTCCCCGTTACACACCTCCTCCTAGTTTCATCATTTACCACTCTCTCCCTTTCTTACTTCTTATGGGAAATCTTGTTCTTGCTCAAACATGCCTAACGTGCTCCCCAGAGATCAACCTGGCTTGCTCCTTCACTTCACTCAGATCTCAGTGACATGTATGCCACTTATCAGTGAGGCTTCTCTGGGCCTTCCTATATAAAATAGCATACTTGCCCAGGCATTCTCTAACTTCTGACCCCGGTTTATGTTTTTAATAGCCCTCACGCATTGTGTGTGTTTGTCATTGCCAGACCTACCCTCCACTAGAAGCACCATGTGAATAGGCCTCACATTATTCACTGCTCTATCTCCAGCACTTATAACAATACTTGGTATTCAGTGGCTGCTCAAAAACTATTTGCTGAACAAACAAATGTAGCTAATTTTTTTCTGAGCAGACTGTTAATTCCAAAATCCTTGGGATATTATTTTTTCCTAATCGGTCCACATGCTCCCATCCCTCCCCATCTTTACTATAGTATTTTTTCCATGCTATCCCCCCATTAAAGATAAAATCGGGTGTTAGTATACTGGATTTTACCTTCCTAGAACTGTTTCATATATGTACAGTCTCAATCATCTCTTTCTTTTCAAAATTATAAGCAAGGTGTGCCTGGGTGGCTCAGTCGGCTAAGTGTCTGACTCTTGATTTCAGCTCAGGTCATGATCTCATGGTTCATGGGATTAAGCTGAGCATGGAACCTGGTTGATATTCTTTCTCTCCCTTTCTCTCTCTGCCCCTCCCTCACTCTTTCTGTCTCTAAAAATTAAATATATATATATATATATATATATATATTAAAAGAAATGTTTTTAAAAAGTAATAAGCAAATCTTTTCAAAATGACTAAATCACAGTTTTCCCATGATGTTGGTGGTTTCCTATGTAGAGAGAGAAGTCTAATGTCTTAGTTAATTAAGACAGTTTAAGGAAAATTGGATAATTGTAATCACTGCATCCCTGAATAAAAGGGGAAGAATACTGACACACTACAAACGGTATCAGAGCTAGAAAATTAAAAAGCCTTTAGGAGTAACTCAGCATTTCTCTCAGTTTATTCGTTCATATATTCTCAGTCTCATTCTCATGATGTTTAATTAATTCTCTTCCTCTTATCTGGCCACATGGTCTTTCATTTGTACTTTTCCATGCTCCTTTCTCTCCTCTCTGCTGTATCACTTTCTCTACTTCTGCATGTGGTAGAAGGTGGTTGTGCCACAACAGTTTCTGAATCAGAATAACCTCAGATCAAATGCACAGGGCAGAAGAAGCTAGCCCTTTTCAGTCCCCACTACAAATCCTCAGGAAAGAGAATCCTTTAGCTGGCCAGGGAGGTAGGGTCTTTTACCAAACTTTGGGGCCAGTGACCTGGCTCCTGGGAAGAAAAGGAGAGGGAAAGAAGTAGGGGGAGTTGAGATTCTTTAAGAAAGAAGGTTGTGATGAGTCGAACAGACAAACACCAAAGGTTTCTACTGCAGTTAGAAATCAGATATAAGGGGCGCCTGGGTGGCTCAGTCGTTTGAGAGTCTGACTTCAGCTCAGGTCATGATATCACAGTTCATGGGTTTGAGCCCCATGTCAGGCTCCGTGCTGACAGCTCAGAGTCTAGAGCCTGCTTTGGATTGTGTGTCTCCCTCTCTCTCTGCCCCTTCCCCCATTCAGGCTCTATCTCTCTCTCTCAAATTTAAATAAACATTAAAAAATTTTTAAAGAAATCAGATGTAAATAATGGGATATCTGTGGAGTCTAACACTGACTAGAAGTTTTAGGGTCAGGAAGATTATTCTTGTCTCCTTAGTTTGGCATAGTCATTTCTAATACTCAAAAAATGCAAACATGTATAGAGTTAAACAATAACAAACTGCCTTCCATCATCTCATTTTCCAAATGTTAACTAGTAACTATTGCAGTGTGTGATCTCTATGTAATCTTGCACACATAACTTTTGTTGTAATACACAAATGAGTTCATCCTCCCATGAAGCTATAACTTAAAATATGTCTTAAACAAAAAAATAACAGCAAGGTGGCATTATCTCTACTTAATGAAGAGACAGAATTTAAATAACAGGTTATTTCCTATCACAGCAGGGTCTCTGCATCCTTCTACCAACTGTGAAAATTATGTTTAATAGGTTCAGCTATGTCCAGTGCTGGCCAAAGTAGAGTAAGTCCACCAGAGCCCATTTTACCCACTATGTGCAGTTAAAAGCTCTGGACAAAAACAAACAAACAAAAAAATACCTCAGGATTCTGAAACATAAAGAATACCAGGTATATTGGGGATGAAAGCCAAAATTTAAAGATCAGTGTAGTGATGATGAGATTCCTGTTGTTCTTCCTTTATCTCCAAGCTTTGACCCAAGGGTGGACTGAATTGGGAAACTCCATTGTGAGCACGCACAGCAAAATTTCAAGAAAACCTATCTTTCTTGCAAAAGATCAGCAGAGGCCCCTTCTCAGCCTTTCCCCAAGTCCAGCTATAATCACAGAGCTGTATTGTTATGGTGGAGGTAAGGTGAGCACCTAAAACTTTAAGTAAAACTTCACATCTTAGAAGAACCAAGAAAAAATGCCTTTGTTGTGCAAAGAGTGTGTCAGGGAGAGGAATGTCTCTCCTTTCCCGCACCCCCCCCCCTTCCTTCCATTGCTTTTTCCACAGAGGAGCCTCATCACATGGAACTACATGGCAGTTCAAGAGGACCTCATCTGAAAGAACTCTGTATTACATTCTACCCAGAAGAACCAGAAAAAGAGCCTCTTGGAGCCAGACTATGGAGAAATCCTGGTGAGTACAGAGCTGGGGGAGATCATTTACTGCTGTGTATGAATCAATACAAGTCTCAGACTCACCTCTAAATTGTACATATGTGAAACATAACCAAAGAAGTGAATCAAAGGTTTTAAAAACTGAACATGTGTATAACCCACTGCCAAGCCTCAACTAACCTGGGTGGCATATGCAAAGGGCAGACCCCAAACAGCATAACAAATGCTTTGAAAAATGAACAGACATTCACCCACAAAACTCAACAGTTTGAACCTAACTAAACCATTGCTTCTCAAACACACACACACACACACACACACACACAGTGATTCCCCTTAAAACAAAACAAAACAGTATCTGAAGTATTTTAGCAGAATTCCAAAATCATATAAAAATGAAATTGTAAAGGATATGATCCAAAATTACTAAACATGTAAAGAACCAGAAAATCTGACCAAATTTCAAGGGAAAATATAATCAACAGATTCTACAATGACCAGATATTAAAATTACCAGACAAGACATTAAAGCAGCTATTTCAGCCATGCCTAAGACATGTTGTGGGTTTGGTTTTAGACCTCTGCAATAAAGCGAATATTGCAATAAAGTGAGTCAGATGAATTTTTAGGCTTCCCAGTGCATATCAAACTTTAAACAATGCTAACCACCATCTAAGCTTTTAGTAAATTATAATCTTGCTGGTGGAGGGTCTTGCCTCCATGTTGATGGCTGCTGACTGATCATGGTTGCTGAAGATTGGGGTGGCTGTGGCAATTTCTTAAAATAGACAACAATACAGTTTGCTTCATTGGTTTACTCTTTCTTTCACAAATGATTTCTCTGTAGTATGTGATTCTGTTTGATAGCATTTTACCAACAGAAGAACTTTCTTCAAAAAGTTTAATCCTCTCAAACCCTGTCACTGTTTTATCCACTAAGCTTATGTAATATTCTAAATCTTTTGTTGTCATTTCAACCATCTTCATAGCATCTTCACCAGGAGTAAATTTCATCTCAAGAAACTACTGTCTTTGTTCATCCATAAGAAGCAATTCCTTAACCATTCAAGTTTGATCATGAGATTTCAGCAATACAGTCACATCTTCAGGTTTCACTTCCAATTTTAGTTCACTTGCTATTTCCACCACATCTGCAGTTATTTCCTTCACTGAAGTCTTGGACCCCTCAAAGTCATCCATGAGAGTTGGAATCAACTTCTTACAAACTCCTGTTGTTGTTGATATTTTGATCTCTTCCCATGAATCATGAATGTTCTTAATGGCATCTAGAATGGTGAATCCCTTCCAGAAGATTTTCAATTTACTTTCCCCAGATCCATCAGAGGAATCATTATCTATGGCAGCTAGAGCCTTACAAAATATATTTGTTAAATAATAAGCAACTTGAAAGTCAAAATTACTACTTGATCCATGGGTTGCAGAGTTGATGTAGATGTTGCGTTAGCAGGCATAAAAGTAACATTAATCTCACTATACTATACATCTCTATCAGAGCACTTGGGTGACCAGGTGCATTGTCAATGATATATTTTGCAAGGAATCTTTTTTTCTGAGCATTAAGTGTCATCAGTAGGTTTAAAATATTCAGTAAACCACATTGTAAATAGATGGGCTGTCATTCAGGCTTTGTTTTTCCATTATAAAGCACAAGCAAAATAGATGTTGCATAATTCTCAAAGGCCCTAGGATTTTCAGAATGGCAAATGAACACTGGCTTCAACTTAAAGTCATCAGTTTAATGCATCAGCTGTATTAACCCCTAGTAAGAGTCAACTTGTCCTTTGAAACTTTGAAACCAAGTGGTAATTTATCCTCCTAGCTGTAAAAGTCCTAGATGGCATCTTCTTCCAATAGAAGGCTATTTCACCTACATTGAAAATCTGTTGTTTTGTACGGTCACCTTCATTAATTATCTTAAGATCTTCTAGATAACTTACTGCAACTTCTACATCAGCTTTTGCTGTTTCCCTTTACACGCTGATGTTATAGAGAGGACTTCTTTCCTTAAACCTCATGAACGAATCTCTGCTAGCTTCAAACTTTTCTTCTACAGCTTCCTCGCCTGTCTCAGGCTTCAAATAATTAAAGAGAATTAGGGAATTGTTCTGGATTAGGCTTTTGTTTAAGGAAATGTTATACCTGATTTGATCTTCCATCTAGGCCACTGAAACTTTTTCCAAATCAACAATAAAGTTATTTGCTTCCTAATCATTCATGTGTTGTTCACTGGAGTAGCACTTTTAATTTCCTTCAAGATCTTTTTCTTTGTATGCACAACTTGGTTAACTGTTTGGTACAAGGGGCCTAGCTTTTGGCCAATCCTAGCTTTTGGCATGCCTTCCTCACTAAGCTTAATACTTTCTAGCTTTTGATATAAAGTGATAGCTGTGCAACTCTTCCTTTTACTTGAACACTTAGAGGCCATTGTAGGATTATTAATTGACCTAATTTCAATATTGCTGTGTCTCAGGGAATAGGGAAGCATGCCAAGAGGAAGAGAGACAGGGGAATGGCCAGTTGGAGCAGTCAGAACACACACAACATTTATTAAGTTCACGGTCTTATCTGGGTGTGGTTTGTGATGTCCCAAAACAATTATAACAGTGACATCAAAAATCACTAATCATAGATCGCCATAACAAATATAACAATAATGAAAAAACTGGAGATATTACAAGAATTACTAAAATGTGACACAGAGACACAAAGTGAGTAAATGCTGTTGGAAAAAAAATGGCACTGAGAGACTTGCTCAACGCAGGGTTGCCACAAACCTTCAATTTGTAAAAACGTAGTACCTATGAAGTGAGGTAAAACACAATATGCCTGTATAACCACCCAAGAGGTATAAGTGAACACTCTTGAAATACATGGAATGATGTAAGTTCTCTGTAGAAAACTACAAAATGAAAAAAGAATCAAATAGAAATTTTAGAACCAAAAAATACAATATCTGAAATAAGTTCATAAAATGAGTACAAGAGTAGAATGGGAAAAAAAATCAAAGAACCTGAAGTTTAATCAATAAAAACTGTACAATATGAATAACAGAAGGAGATTAAAAAGATTAGCAGAGTCTTATATACCTATAAGACAATATCAAAAGCACCAATATTCATGTAACTGAATTTCCTCAAAAAAAAGAAAGAGATTAATGCAGAAATACGCGCGCGCGCGCACACACACACACACACACACATATATCTAAAAGAATAATGGCTAAAACTGTCCCAAATCTTGTGAAAGACAGATATTTTCAGAATCCAGAAGGCCAGTAAGCCTCAAGGAGGATAAAGTTAAAGGAAATTTGTCCACACACAACATAATAAACCTTCTGGAAGCCAAAGAGAAAGAATAAAGTCTTAAACCACAGGAGAAGATGGACATACTATACATAAGTGAACAATTATTCAAATGACTACAGATTTCTTGTCAGAAAACATCAAAGCCAGAAGACAATAGATGATGAACCTTAAAATTCTGACAGAAAAGAACTGTCAAGCCAGAGTAATATATCGTCTAAAGCTACCCTTCAGGAATGAAGGTGAATAAAGACATGATCAGTGTCACAGACTAGGAGTCTGGAGTTCTCTCTTGTCTGGCAAAAGAGTGGACGTAATATTGAATTCAAGACCCCTGAGATCAGGAACACGACAGGGATGCCCACTCTCACCGCTGTTGTTTAACATAGTGTTGGAAGTGCTAGCATCAGCAATCAGACAACAAAAGGAAATCAAAGGCATAAAAATCGGCAAAGATGAAGTCAAGCTTTCACTTTTTGCAGATGACATGATATTATACATGGAAAACCCAACAGACTCCACTAAAAGTCTGCTAGAACTGATACATGAATTCAGCAAAGTCGCAGGATACAAAATTAATGTACAGAAATCAGTTGCATTCCTATACACTAATAATGAAGCAACAGAAAGACAAATAAGGAAACTGATCCCATTCACAATTGCACCAAGAATCATAAAATACCTAGGAATAAACCTAACCAAAGATGTAAAAGGTCTGTATGCTGAAAACTATAGAAAGCTTGTGAAGGAAATTGAAGAAGATACAAAGAAATGGAAAAAACACTCTGTGCTCATGGACTGGAAGAATAAATATCATTAAAATGTCAATACTACCCAAAGCAATCTACACATTCAACGCAATCCCAATAAAAATTGCACCAGCATTCTTCTCGAAGCTAGAACAAGCAATCCTAAAATTTGTATGGAACCATAAAAGACCCCAAATAGCCAAAGTAATACTGAAGAAGAAGACCAAAGCGGGAGGCATCACCATCCCAGGCTTTAGCTTCTACTACAAAGTTGTAAAAATCAAGACAGCATGGTATTGGCACAAAAACAGACACATAGACCAATGGAATAGAATAGAGACTCGAGAATTAGACCCACAAAAGTATGGCCAACTAACCTTTGACAAAGCAGGAAAGAATATCCAATGGAAAAAAGACAGTCTCTTTAACAAATGGTGCTGGGAGAACTGGACAGCAACATGCAGAAGATTGAAACTTTCTTACACCATTCACAAAAATAAACTCAAAATGGATGAAGGACCTGAATGTGAGACAGGAAAGCATCAAAACCCTAGAGGAGAAAGCAGGAAAAAACCTCTCTGACCTCAGCCGCAGCAATTTCTTACTTGACACATCTCCAAAGGCAAGGGAATTAAAAGCAAAAATGAACTACTGGGACCTCGTGAAGATAAAAAGCTTCTGCATTGCAAAGGAAAAAAATCAGCAAAAATAAAAGGCAACCGACAGAATGGGAAAAGATATTTGCAAATGACATATCAGACAAAGGGCTAGTATCCAAAATCTATAGAGAACTCACCAAACTCCACACCCGAAAAACAAATAATCCAGTGAAGAAATGGGCAGAAAACATGAATAGACACTTCGCTAAAGAAGACATCCAGATGGCCAACAGGCACATGAAAAGATGCTCAATGTCACTCCTCATCAGGGAAATACAAATCAAAACCACACTCAGATATCACCTCACACTAGCCAGAGTGGCTAAAATGAACAAATCAGGAGAATATAGATGCTGGAGAGGATGTGGAGAAACGGGAACCCTCTTGCACTGCTGGTGGGAATGCAAACTGGTGCAGCCACTCTGGAAAACAGTGTGGAGGTTCCTCAAAAAATTAAAAACAGATCTACCCTATGACCCAGCAATAGCACTGCTAGGAATTTATCCAAGGGATACAGGAGTGATGATGCATAGGGGCACTTGTACCCCAATGTTTATAGCAGCACTTTCAACAATAGCCTAATTATGGAAAGAGCCTAAATTTCCATCAACTGATGAATGGATAAAGAAATTGCGATTTATATACACAGTGGAATACTACTTGGCAGTGAGAAAGAATGAAATATGGCCTTTTGTAGCAACGTGGATGAACTGGAGAGTGTTATGCTAAGTGAAATAAGTCATACATAGAAAGACAGATACCATGTTTTCACTCTTATGTAGATCCTGAGAAACTTAACAGAAGACCATGGGGGAGGGGAAGGAGAAAAAAAAAAGTTAGAGAGGGAGGGAGGCAAACCATAAGAGACTCTTAAAAACTGAGAATAAACTGAGGGGTGATGGGTGATGGGAGGGAGGGGAAAGTGGGTGATGGGGACTGAGGAGGGCACCTGTTGGGATGAGCACTGGGTGTTGTATGGAAACCAATTTGACTATAAATTTCATATTAAAAAAAAAAAAAGAATTGAATTCAAGACAGGCTAATGTCCAGGAGGAGACGAGAGCACCAAACAGGGATTTCATCTCCATATTTATTGAGCTCATAAGATATTACCCATGTGGTAAATGTGAAGAAAGCACAAGATTTACCCACATGGTGAATGTGAAGACAACAAGATCTTACACATGTGAACATGGAGAAAATAATCAAACAGTAATCATTAACTTGTGTAATAAGCAAAGGGTCTGGGGGGCAAGTGGAATTTGTGATCAAAGTACAATAATACACCGGCATCAGATGGAAAGTAATTTACTCGTGATCCCATTACAATAACTTGCTACCTAACCTCAGGCACTTTCACCCCATGTGGTGGCTTTCTGCCCTAAGCTTTTTTCCAACCGATTTATGTAAGTAAAACCTATTTCCCCACAGATCAGATGAAGGGAAACTGAACATTCACTTCCAATAGACTTGCATTAACGTACAAGTGTTTGTAAACACACGTACAGAAGTGTATAAGAATAGCCAAGTGCTTAATTTACTTGCAACAGTCTTACTCTAAAAGAAATATTAAAAGAAATATTTAAATCCTAAGCGTTTAAAAATATTGATGACTCTTGAAATAAAAAAAAAATCATAATGTTGCCAGGGTAATTTTTCAACATCTGTAGTGCAATTCATATGAGAACTGTAACATAAAAGGAAGAAAGTAAAGAAACTTGTACTGTGGTAAGGCCTTCACATTTTACTTGAAGTTAGTAAATATTAACTCTTATTATATTCTGAAAGATTAAATGTACATATTGTGATCCCTAGAGAAATTACTACAAGTATACTACAAAGCGATATAGCCAACAAGCTAATAAATAAAATAGAATACTAAAAAACAGTCAAATAATAAAAAAAAAATACAAAAAAGAGGGAACATGGAAAAAACAAAAATAAAGCTCGGGGGGGAAAAGCAGAAACATAGTAAGAGTAAACCTGAATATAGCCATATTAAATTAAATCATAATTATCTAAACATATCAATAAAAAAACAGATTGCCAGGTTGGATGAAAAAACAAAGCCCAATTATATGCTGTTAGTAAACCAAACCACTTTTTATAAGAAACCCATAAATAATATAAATATGTTTTCTTTGAATACAATGATATAAGAATATTAAAAGTAAGATCATTATAAAAGATATTCCATGCAAATACTAATAAGAAATCTGGAATGGCCATATTAATATCAGACAAAGCAGACTATGAAACAAGGAAAATTATAAGGAATAAACTAGGACATTTTATCATAATAAAAAGGACGATTCACTAAGAAGACATGGGATCCTAAATGTAAATGAACTTAACAGAGCTTTGAAATACCTGAAACAAAAAATGATACAAATGAAAGGAGATATAAATAAATTCTCATTTATACTTGGACATTTAACACTCCTCTCTCAGTAATCAGTAGAGCAAGTGGAATAACAGCCAAAAACAAAAAACAAAAACAAAAACAGAAACAAACAAAAAAAAAAAAAACAACCAGCTAGACCAAAATAGCAGAATACATATTTTCAAATGTATAAGAAATATTCACCAACATAGGCCATATTTTGAGTAACAAAACAAACATTAACAAATATGAAAGGATTGAAATAATATAAATATGCTTTCTGACCACAATGAAATTAAACAAGAAATCAAGAAGAGAAATACCTGGAAAAGTCCCAAGAATTTGGAAATCAAGCAACACACTACAAAATAACCCATAGGTCAAAGAGAAAGTCTCAAGAGAAACTGGAAAATATTTTTAACTAGGTAAAAATGAAAATACAGCATATCAAAATTTGTGAAATGCAGCTAAAGCATTGCTTACAGGGAAATTAATAGCACTAAAATGCTTTTATTAGAAAATAAGTTTTCAAATCAATAATCTAAGCTTCCATCTTAAACTAGAGAGAAAATTACGACCAAAGCAAACAGAAGTAAATAAATAAGAAGAAGAACAGAAATTAATAAAAGTTGAACAAAGAAAAACAATAGAGGGGCACCTGGGTGGCTCAGTCGGTTGAGTGTCCGACTTCGGCTCAGGTCATGACCTCACAGCTCGTGAGTTCAAGCCCCACGTTGGGCTCTGTGCTGACAGCTCAGAGCCTGGAGCCTGCTTCTGCTTCTGTGTCTCCCTCTCTCTCTGCCCCTAACCACTCGCATTCTGTCTCTGTCTCTCTCAAAGATAAATAAACATTAAAAAAAAGAAAAAGACAAGCCACACACCGGGAGAAAATAATTACAAATCATATATATAAAACATTTCATCATCTAACATATACAAATGGCCACTAAGGACATGAAACAATGTCTCAAATCATTAGTCATTAGAGAAATGCCAATGAAAACTACTTCATACACACAAAAGTGGCTATAATAAAGAAGATGACAATAACAAATGTTGACAAGGATATGGAAAAACTGGAAACTTTCTTTTTTTACATTCATTTATTTATTTGGGGGGGGGAGGGGCAGAGAGACAGGAAGAGAGGGAATCCCAAGCAGGCTCTGCACTGTCAGCATGAAGCCCAGCTCAGCTCTCCAACCCACAAACCGTGATGTCATGGCCTCAGCTGAAACCACAAGTTGGACATTCAACCAACTGAGCAACCCAAGTACCCGAAAACTGGAACCTTTATATGTTGATGGTAGAAATATAAAACGTGCAGACACTTTGGGAAATAGTTTTCAGTTTCTTAAAATGGTTAACCATAAATTTACCCAGGAATCCAGCAATTCTATTTCCACTCCATTTTCACTCAGGAAAAATGAAAGCACAAGAAAACCTGTTCATAAATCTTCATAACATTATATTCATAATACCCAAAAAGTGGAAACCACCCCCAAAGAAACCAAACTAATGATACATACAATATGGATGTACCCCAAATACATTATGCCAAGTAAAATAAGCCATAGTTAAAGGCTGCATACTGTGTAATTCCATTTATGTGACATTATAGAAACAGCAAATATACAGGGACAGAGAAGAGATCAGTAGTTGTCAAAAACTGGGAAAAGCGAGAAGGTTCGACTGCAGTGTTTGTATAAGGGAATTTGGGTGGGAGTGATGGAACTATTTGTGTATTAATTTTGAAAGTGATTACACAACTCTGATATTTTCAAAACTCATAAAATTGAACAAAATATAAATTTTACTGCATGCAAAGTAAAATTTTTAATATTTTGTTATATTAATGTTTAATGTCTCATTGATGACTTTTCTTCTACTTTGAACTGCAGAGAATGGAATAGGACAGTTCCTTCTATCCTTGTAACCTGAAAAATGGTAATTCTGCTTCCTTTGACCTACAGATCCGTCAGGGAACAATTATAAGGTGATGGCATGGAAATTTTGCCTATATTAAATCTATCTCAGTCCTCATTGCCTAACCTACCTCCCATTCCATACCATTTGGACTTGGTTTCTGCCTTATATATCTTTTTATATTTCAAATTTTGTCTCTCTGATAGAATTAGAGATCTCTTGAGGGTGGGAACCATGACTTTTCATGCTTTTTACAATATCATAGTGGGGCGCCTGGGTGGCTCAGTCAGTTGGGAGTCTGACTTCAGCTCAGGTCATGATTTCACCATTCATGTGTTCGAGCCCCGCATTAGGCTCTGTGCTGACAGCTCAGAGCCTGGAGCCTGCTTTGTATTCTGTGTCTCCCTCTCTCTTTGCCCCTCCCCCACTCGTGCTCTATCTCTCCCTCTCTCAAAAATAAATAAACATTAAAAAAAATATATCATAGTGATGGAAATATTTTAGAACTGTCAGTAATTCTTCTGGAGTAGAATGAAATGAAGTATGAATGTTACTTGTTGGAGGAACTAAAGTACAGAATAAGAAGGTCCTCTATGCCTCTAATAAGTACCATTGTCTTCCAATTCTCAGAAACAAACTTGATGCTCAGAGAGTTTAAGAAATATATCCAAGATTATATAGCTGGAAAATTCAGGAATGCTGATCCACAAACTCTCCTTTAAACAATGATCTCTACTCCACCCTATTCTATAACCCAGTGGACAGATTCCAGTGATGCTTAATTGATATAGCCTCTTGACATTATAATAATAAAACATTAAGAGGAGGCTATAGTATTTCATAGATTCTTTAAGTCTTTGCTTCTTACAGAAGCTCAAGGGGTTAAACAGTAATGAGAGCTTTCTTCTTCTTTTTGTTTATTTTAGAGAGAAAGTGAGAGAGAGTATGCAAGCAGGAAAGGGGCAGGAAAAAGAATCTTAAGCAGGCTCCACACTCAGCACACAGCCCAACGTGGGGCTCAATCCCATGACCCGAGCTAAGATCATGACCTGAGCCCAAATCAAGAGCTGGACACTCAACCAACTGAGCCACACGGGTGCCCCAGAGGTTACGCATATTATGTGGTAGGAAACTGACCTGTGGAGCCAAAAGTTCTGGCTCTCCCCTTTCCCAAATCTGTGCCTTGGAAAATCCAGAAGATTCGGCGTCCTAAAAAGCAGGAATTAGCGTAGAGATTAGTATGTAGGAAATTTATTAGGGAGTAATATTGGGAACGACCACTGGTTGAAGGAAGGGGAAAAAATAGCACAGGGCAGAGGGAGATGTTGAGATGCAGTGTAATCTCCACGAGGCCTCAGCCAACTGCTGGTTTCTCTGAAGCTGAGATAACCCTTCATAGTTATCCCAAGTTAGGGCAGGAGAAAGGAAGACTGGGCATTTATACGTCCATGCCACTGCCATTGGATATCAGATGCACCAATTTGGGCAAACAGGCTCTTGTTCTTTCAGAACTCAAAGCAATTTTTAAAAGGGCCAACAGCCCAGAACTGGCAGCAGCACTTTGGCAGCTAGGGAAATAAGTCTTTTATTGTGTCCCATACACTGACTCTAAAGTACTTTTCTGCTCTGGAACTCTTTGAGTCTTCAAAGGGTGGCATCAGACAGATTAGCCAGAAAAAAAATGCAAAGTGAAATAATTGAAAAGTCTTTATCTCATTCACCTTCCATAGAAAACAGAAAATTACAGAAGAGTGTGTTGTAGGGACATATGAAAACACTTTTACTTATAACTGCTAGCTTTCGGAGGGAAAATCTTAGAGGTCCAAGGAAATTGATGCCTTTAAATAGACATTATGCAACAAACCTATTAATATCACTCAGGGGTTGGCAACTTTTTTTCTATAAAGGGCCAAATATTAAACAGTTTAGGCTTTGTGGACCATACATTCTTAGTTGCAACCCTCAACTCTGAAGTTGTCAGAAGAAAGCAGCCATAGACAATATGTTAACTAATAGGTATGTCTGAGTTCCAATAAAACTTAGAAAAACAGCAGTTTGCTGACTGATATAACTACCATAACAGAATGACATGAAATGTAACTCATTCCCTTTCTAGACACTGTATAACACTATGCAAACCCTAGAATAAATACACGGCTTTCATGTGAGACAGGATTAAACTGTTTTCTTGTTAAGCCACTTTTATGCTGAATTTTCTGTCACTTGTAGCTGAACCCAACCCAAATTATTATATAAATTTACTTTATGTTTTTTTAAGCTTATTTATTTATTTTGAGAGAGAGAGGAGAGAAAGAGAATCCAAGCAGGTTCTGCACTGCTAGGGTGGAGCCCAGTGTGGGGCCTGGACCCATGAACCGGGAGATCATGACCTGAGCCGAAATCAGAATCAGAACTTAACCGACTGAGCCACCCAGGTGCCCCCAAATTTACTTTAGATTGAGTCATCAAAGAATGCTTCTATGAGGGGGAAATGTTTTAGCCTCTATATCTTGGTGCTGTGAGAAAATAAAACTGATGGTTATTAGCGGGGGCAACTGCTAGTTGTCTCTTATATTCATATTAGCCTATCCACTAACTTTAGCTAGAATAAAGATTGCCTAACTTGTAGCGAGATGTGACACAGCTAAACCAAGAACAATGAAATACTGAAGTGGGTCACAAGCTGGGTGAAATGCCTAGGCCCATTTGAGTATGGACATTACGGTTTCCAATCCATCCAATACGGATGCAATCCATATAAGTGTATGCAGTATGAGCAACTCCTGGGATTGAATTTAGAGGCTTACATGCCCTTTTCCCTTTTTCTCCTTCCTGCCAACTGGAATATACATGTGCTGGCTGTAACAAGAACAAATTTCATGGACTAAAAGGTGAACTTTAAATAGAGGCTGCATGTTATAGAGACACAAGATTTAAGGCTCCTGAGATCCTGCTACTATGCTACACCACCAGGTCTAGAATGATTCTATGACTCTCATGTGAGAGGGAAAGATAATTTTTCTTGTTAAGCCACAGTTATTCTGAGTTTTTTTTTCTGTCATTTGCTGCTTTACCCAACTCAAGCTATTATAGAAATTTATGCTAAAATGAAGGGTCAACAGAAGTCTCTATGAGGGACAGAGGTTGTAGCTAAGATGTCAAGGATGAAAAGTAGCAGGACTAGAAAATGCAAGAGGGGAAAAAAACAGTTCTGGCATAAGGCAGTTTGCACTAACATTTTGAGGCAGGAAAGAATATGTGAAAAGAACTTAAAGAAGGTCCATGTGGCTGATCATTTGAGAAAGAAGTGGAGAGTGGTGTAAGGTAAGACTGTGGACATAGGAAGGGGTCAAATCACAAACGTAAAGAGTCTAGATTTCTCTCTAACTATAGCTAGAGGCCACTGAAGTATTTTAAGCAAGGAAGTGTTTTGATCCAAGTTCCCTTGGCAGCGGTAGATGACTGCCCCCTAACCCCTGATTTCCACTGGCCTTCCAGCCTCCTCCTGTTGATACCACCTGAGCCCTCTAGGCGGTCCTCTTGAACAAGCTTCCTCCCAAGACACCTCAGGTCTGGCTCCCTTCCTCAGGACCCATTTACTGTTTACCCACAACAGTGGTAGTAGTACAGCTCACTCCCCCACAGCACTCTTTCTTTGCCTGCCACCACAAGCCATGCCAGCCAACCTTTTGCCTTTATATTTGTCAGCACAAAGACAGGGACCTGTGTACCTCAAATGCCAGGAGCTACATGTGAGCCTTTCACAGTGGTTCTCTCAAGCTCACCTCCCTTGCCTTGGGAAAAAAAGGGGGGGGGCGGGGGAAGACACTGTAGATTTCCACATGTAGTCTGTAAATAAACCCTCACTCTTGAAACTCCAACCCCTAGTGAATTTTTTTTTATACATAGACTAAAATTAAATGTTCAGCTAATGCTGATAAAAAGCAAATTTTGGCCATCTCTTTTGCAATAGTGACTTAGTACCTCAGTCAGAATATTGGGTACCTTACAGTACTTCTCAGATTTGTGCCTCGCTGAAATTCTAAGGCTAAGAAAGTACAATTATAACAACTTTCAAAAATATTTCCCCCCAAAAGATATGATTATTAATAGTTAAACACCAGATATAATATTTTATTCATTTAGTCAAAAGTAATTTAAGGACCTACTTACTATATGCAGGTACCATCCTAGACACAAAGCACATAATAATGGACAAATCTCAAGTGAATGGTCTACTGAGGAGACAGATATGGGCACAATTATTCTGTCTACAATATGTAAAGCATATTATTATGTGCATATTCTATATATAAAAATTATGTGTTATACTTGTATGACATGAAAATCTAACCTGGAAATGTTTAGAAAAGAACAGTAGAGCATCAATGCAACCTTCAGTAATCATACCGGAATATTGCCGACTAAGGAAAAATGCCCCAGCCCTGGTGTTCAGAGATTTTATTGGGGCTCCTGTACATATGTGTGATCAAATTATTACCCACATGGTTTATCTCAGTATCCAGGTTGACTGATACTGCATGACCCAAAAGCCCACCCTAAATCACATTGTTGGTACTTTGGATGAGGCCAGGTCCACCCTAAACCATACTGTCAGCCTATCCAGTATGACCCAAGACCCCCAGGCAAAAAGACAGTCTTATAAAACAAAGTCAAATCCCTGTTTGGATCACGTTAAATTCTACATACCTCCAAGGCCTTGTCATTTCAAGATTCCCCCAGATTAAACTGGGGAAGAATCTACTTCCCAAGTTCACTCACACTAGTTAGGATTCATTGTGAACTGCTGGACTGAGGGCCATTGTTCCTCAATGGCTGTTGACCAGCGTTTGCCCTCAGTTTTTGCCACATGGTCCTCTGTAACATGGCAGTTTTCTTCACCAAATGACCAAATTGAGAAGAGGGAGAAACTGCCATTGAGAGAGAGAGTGCTAGCAAGATGGAACTCACAGTCTTTTGAATTCTAATCATAGAAATGATATGCCATCAATTTTTGCTTTATTATATTAGTAGCAAGTCATTAGGTTTAGTCCACACTCAAGTGGAGAAGATTACACAAAGGCATGAATACAAGGTAGCAGAGATTATTTGGGGCCATGTTATAAACTGCCTACTACAGTGGGCCTAGGGAAAAGGGGCAGGGGAGAGGGAGCGGTTGAAGGTAGAAAGAAGAGGGGTAATTGATGAATCAAGCTTCTGGAGACAAAACGAAATGGAATGAGAGCACATGCAGGAGGGAAAGATGCTAAATGTAGAGAAAAATGAATGAGGGTCAATATTAAAATTTTCCTGGATCCAGATGTTTAAGGTTCTTATATGATGTGACCCAAAGCACCAAAGAGCTGCAGGAAAATTCCTTTTACTATACAGAAAACTTGTTCCTTCTCAACTAACTAAACCTCCCCATTGCTACTGAAGTAGTCTTTTAAATCATGATATCTATGCAGAGAGTAGCACTTGAAACATTAATTATCTGCCACATTAAATTAGTGTAATAAAATACTTGAGTTGATAGAAAGTCAACTGAAGGTGGGTTTTATACACACTGGCAATAGATAGCTCATAGAGAAAACCGTATTTTCATAACTGAGTTAGCTATCTTAGTGGATCCTCAACAATGGCCAATTGTATACTAAGATCATTAGAACTGGATTTAGTATTGGTCAGATTTTACCAAAATGCTAAATCCAATTCTAGGCTCAAAAGCAATTACTATAGAGGTAAATATGACCCTTGGTTTCATTTCAGGTACAAATGGTCTTAAACTTTAAGATTTCAATTAAAGTGGTGATAACACTTCTGAAATTGAGGGCTTTAACCTTTGGGTTATATTAGATTCAGTTGAATTTTATAAGGTTTCCTTATGAAAAACATGGCATTCATATTAAATTGTTTGACTTTGAGTCTGATGACATAATAATAAATAGATGATTTATATATATACTTAAAATGAAACAGTAAGTCAGAATGGGTTCACTAATACAAGATTCAAATTCTATCATATGTCTTCCCCTTGTGAATGTTGTTGGAGAAAATCACAAAACTATGCTACCTGAATGCTTAATTTTTCATTATAAATCTCAAATAGTCACTCAGTACCCCCAGACATTTCTACTACACTTCCCTAATACACCTTTTAAACTCACCAATATGATGATGACACATCTTATCTCTCCTCAAATCTCTAACAACCACTCTTTTCTCTCACTTCCAGTTGATATTTCACAGAGAAAATGGATGAAATAAAACACACACTATCTTAAATTCCAACCAACCAGTTCACCAACTTCAGCTACCTTTACCTGGATATCTTTCATTCTTCCTGTTAAGGAGAAATTGTCCTTGATCCTATTAGAGGATACATCACCTATGTAGTGAGTACAGTCCCCCTTGTCCTCCATGTCCGCAGTCCTGCAACCATTCCCCTTCTCTTCAACATCATCAACTTTTCTCTTTCTACTTGTTTATTTCCATAGCCTCACAAACATGTTCTAATATTTCTTGTCTTCAAACCACCATCTCTTGATGCCCACATCTCCTTCCTGCCCTCAGTTTTTGCTTTAAATTCCTGGGTAAAGTTTCTATATTTGCTGACTCACCTCCCATTTTCTATCCATCCCAGTATAATCTGACATTTTCCCCTACAACTCTACTATTTTTCTTTTAAAAAAATGTTTTTTAAATGTTTATTTGTTTTTGAGAGAGAGGGAGAGAGAGAGAGAGAGAGAGAGAGAGAGAGAGAGAGAGGCAGAACATGAGTGAGGGAGGGGTAGAGAGGGAGATACAGAATCCGAAGCAGGGTCCAGGCTCCAAGCTATCAGCACAGAGTCCGACGCAGGGCTGTAACCCACGAACCATGAGATCATGATCTGAGCCAAAGTCGAACACTTAACTAACTGAGCCACCCAGTCACCCCTCCCCTACTATTCAACTAAAATAGCTTTTATCAACATCAATAAGGACTTACATCTTGCCAAACTCAATAATTAACTTGCTTTCTCTTATTATTCCACTTAATCAGCATTTGATATACAGTTGACTCGAGCAATATGGGTTTGAACTGTGCTGGTCTACTTACATGCAGATTTTTTTACAGTGGAGTACTGTAAATGTATTTTCTCTCATACATAATAAAATTTTCTCTAGCTTATTTTAATACAGTATATAACATGTATAGCATACTAAATATGAGCTAACCAACTCCTTATGTTATTTGTAAGCTTCCAGTCAACAATAGGCTACTAGTAATTAAGTTTGGAGGAGTTAAAAGTTACATGTGGATTTTTAACTGTACTTGGGGTCAGTGTCACTAACCCTAACAAAACAGATATTCCAGGAATACACCCTCTATTCTGTTCCATTGAGTGTCTATCCTTACCCCAATACCATACTGTTTTGATTATTGTAGCTTTATAATAAATCCAGAAATCAGGTACTGTGAATCTTCCAACATTCTTCTTACCCCAAATTGTTTTGGTTATTTTAGATCCTTTGCATTTCTATATCAATTTCTGAAAGCATTTGTGAATTTCTACAAAAGGAAGAACCATTGGGATTTTGATTGGCATGCCATTGAATTTGTAGATAAATTTTGGAAGAAATCTTAACAGTATGGAGTCTTCCAATTCACTATCATGTTATATCTTTATATTTAATTGGTATTCTTAAATTTCTCTTGGCAATATTCTATAATATTCAGCATACAAAATCCTGTTTATATTTGTTAGATTTATCTTTGAGAATTTTTGATGCTATTAAAATGGTATTGCTTTTTAAATTGTAATTTCTAAATGTTCATTGCTTGTCTAGAAAATCAATCCTTTCTTGTATACTGACATTGAATGCTTCCACCCTGAATATATTAATTAGTTCTAGTATCTGTTTTTGTATATTCTTAAGGATGTTCTACATAAATGATTATGCCATCTGATAATGATTGCAGTTTTACCTTCTCCTTTCCCATCTATTTCAGTCTCATACCCTTTGGATCGGCTAGTTATCTCCAGTACAATGTTGAATAGAAGTAGACAAAAGTAGACATCATTGCCTGTTCTCAGTCTTCTGGAGAAAGCATTCATTTTCATGATTTCAATAGGTTTGCCAAAGTTGCCATTTTCAGGTTTAGGAAATTTTCTTTTATTCCTAGTTTGCCAAGTTTTTATCATGAATGGATACTGAATTTTTCAAGTGATTTTTTTTTGCAGATTAAGATGAGGACGTGGTTTGTCTTTTTAGTTTGTTGATATAATGAACTGCCATGATTGTGTTTAGAAACTTTAACCAAACTTGCATTCCCAAAATGAACCTGATTTTCTTAGTATAGGTAATCTTTTTTTTATATATTGCTGGATTTTATTTGGTAAAATTTCTGTCTCCATGTGAATGATATTGTATTGTAATTTTCTTTGTCATGTTTTGATATCAGTATAATGTTTGCCACATTAAATGAGTTTTGAAGTATTTCATCCTCTTCTATTTTCTTGAAGTTAGTAGAGAAGTGATATTATTCCTTCTTTAAATGTTTGGGAGAATTCAATGGTAAAGCCATTTGGTCCTGGAATGTTCCTTGAAAAAACTCTGTGTGTGTGTGTGTGTGTGTGTGTGTGTGTGTGTGTGTGTGTGTGAGTGTGTGTGTGTGGGGGGTGAGAAAGAGAGGAGTTTTTTTTATCTTGTTTTATTTACTTAAGTAATCTCTATAACCAACACAGGGCTTGAACTCACAACCTCAAGATCAAGGGTCACATGCTCCTCCTACTGAGCCAGCCAGGCTCTCCAGAGACAGTTTTGTGGTTTTGTTTGTTTGTTTTGTTTTGTTTTCTTTTAATTTTGAGAGAGAGAGAGTGCACACACACGAGGGGAAGGGCAAAGAGAGAGGAGAGAGAAAATCTCAAACAGGCTCTGTACCAATAGTACAAAGCCCCATGAGGAACCGTGAGATCGTGACCTGAACTGAAATCAAGGGCCAGCACTCAAGTGACTGAGTCAACTCAGGTGCCCCAGAAGTTTTTTTTTTTTTAATTAAAATTACTATAATGGATATAGAACCTTTCAAGTTTTCTTTTTCTTCTTTTGTGAGCTTTGGCAGTTGGTGTCTTTCAAAGCATTTGTCCATTTCATCTATGTTTGTTGGCATAAAAAAATGCTAATATGCTTATCCTTTTAATGTCTGTAATAGTCTGTAGTGATGACAGATCTTCAATTCCTGATATTAGTAATTTGTGTTTTCTCCCTTTTTCTTGATAATTCTGGCTAAAAAGTGTATCAATTAAATTCATCTTTTCAAAGAACCACCTTTTGATTGCATTTATTTCCTCTATTCTTCTGTTTCATTTCATTTTTTTCTCTCTTTATGTCCTTCATTTTGCTTGATTTGGTTTTATTTTGCTGTTTTTTTTCTAGTTTCTTTAGAAATTTAAATCATTAACTTAGGTCTTTTTTCTTCTCTAATGTAAGCTGTTAAAATAAAAAAAATTACTGTGCTTTCATTTCATTTAATTCAAAATATTTTTTTCATTTTCTTAGTGATTTCTTCTTTGACCCATGGGTTTATTAGAAGTGTGTTACTTAATGTCCAAATATTGAGAGATTTATTGCAGATATCTTTCTGTTATTTGTTTCTAGGTTAATTCCATTGTGGTCAGACAATATACTTTGTATGATTTCAATCTTTTAAAGTTGATGACATTTGATTTCTTGTAAAGAATATGGTCTACCTTAGTCAATGTTCTGTGTGCATTTGTAAAGTGTGTATTCTGCTATTGTTAGGTTGAGTCACCTATAAATCTATCAATTAGGTCAAGTTGGTTGGTGGTACTATTCAAGTCTATACTAATCTATTTGTTCTACCAATTAGAAAGAGAAAAGTGTTCAAGTCTGCAATTATTGATTTGGGTATTTCTCCTCTAAGTAATAATACTTTTCCCTTTCCATATATTAAAGCTCAGTTACACATTTAGTATTGTTATGTCTTTTTGATATAAAATTTACCCCTTTTTGTCAGATTCGCTCTCTATCTCTCTTCTGCCTGGACTCTAGTCTAGGAGCCTGAACTTTATAGCTTACATGTTTTTCCTCTGTTTTTAGGTTGGCTGCAGCCATTGAAAAACTCCAGTTGGGACATTGAAGTGTGGAGGGAAAGTGGTTTGGGTACTTAATCCTTCTAGCTCCTCCCTCTTGGGTTGGAGGTTGGTCATAGCTATGTTCCTCAGGTAGGTGGCTGTCTCCTACTGCAGTATGTCTCCCACAGCAGTACATCTCCTTGGGCTCTAGTAATCACTCTGTCCCCAAATCTCTTAGGCTTAAGGATGATAATGACTCTGATGAGTTCTGGATGCTTCACCATTAGTTTTTTGTTTTCCAATAACCCTGTCCATATCTTTAAAAATGGTCCTTTGATTAAACTATCTTTAATTACCTCTCTTGAGTATGCTGTTAATTTGTCAGGGATTCCTACTGATATGCATTACAGTACTAGCTTAAATTATTTACAAAGAAGTTATTTGGTTCTTCTCATTCTACTCACTGGTTCAACCAAGTTGATCACTCAGTAGATGTTTGAAAAAGGAAAAAGGAATCTATCTGCATGTTTTGATTAGAGGAAGAAATAATTATCTGTTGACCCAATTCTCCTAAACACAGTGCCAGGTCCCAATATTCTCATAACTAGGCACTATTTCCTAGGGATTGTTGTAGATGACACTACGTGTCATGCTAGAACTCCACACGAACCATAGAAAAAGCTGCAGCGGTACCCAACAAAGCATCAAGTCGCAGGGCACATCATCTGTACATAATGGACATAACACCCATCACAGTATCCCTAGGTTGCAGTCAGAATAGAGGTCATGTTGTGTTTTTCTCCTCACCTCATCCCATTTCTTAGAAAATGTGCATTATTTGTTTTGAACAGAGGAGTTATGACAGGTTCCCTGTGTAGGAATTAAACACAGGACAAGCTATTCTGGAGCAATGGGCAATGGGGAACACTCAAAATTGTAAGACGAATGAATGAGCAATTCTCCTGTTTTTCTTGAATTTGAAGTGACTGACATGCCTAAAAGTGTTATCTCTGATTTAGACTGGAAAGTCTTCTTAGTAGATTTTAAAGAATACTTTCAAAAGATAAAAATGCTGCACATGGGCTATACCTTTACAAAAGCGACCAGGTTTAAGCGACTTAAACATGTCCAGATGTATTGCACATAAGGAGAGCAACAGTTGTATACCGAAAGCAAGGGACATCTGACCTATTCAGTGCTTCCATACACTGGATTAGCTTATTTTTGCACTTGCCTTGCCCACAAAACATTAACAATAGGCATCCTCGATCTCAACAAAGGACTTGCGGGCACCAGCGCGGCAAGAAGTGATTATGGAGCCGCTCTGGGTGTGAATGAGACACCCGCCTCGGGCTCACTTGAGCAATACTCCTTACTTGGGTCCTGCCCGAAGAAAACCCAGCTGTCCCTAGGCCTTGCTCACCTCAGCCTCGGTACCAGTTTCGTTGCCCGGTGAGGCCCCACCTTCCAGCCAAAGGAACCAATTAAAGCTACAAGCACACACTCACTAAAAAAACAAAAAGCAGCTCGCCGCACTTAGTCCTTGGCAGACAGACTCTCGCGAGAACTCGCGGAGAGCCGGCGGGTCCTACGTAGACGTCACGAGCCGACCTCCGGGGCGGACTGCGCCGTGGCCCCGCCCTTCCTGAGCGCGCGTCCGTCGTGGCGGGAATTTCGGCTGTTTCTGATTTAGACCCCACCGACGCCGCGGTTCTAGACTGGACAGCTGGGGCGGATCTCCGGGACCGAAAGTGTGAGCCGGTACGCCGTGCACCGAACGAGGGGCGCCCCGGTGAGCAGGACACCTGCGTCCTTCGATCTGTGCCCGGCCCGCGCTGGCGGAACTTGCCTCCCGGCGGGGAGAACTAAACTTTGGCGTCGGGCGGTCCTGATCCTCCCCCCACCCCCGGAGAGTGCAAGGGAACTTTTCCACTTCACTGATGGGAAACTGGTTCAGTGCGGTTTGGTAACGTAGCGGGCTGCGCAGGACCCGGCGGGGTCGGGAGTTTAAGCTGGATCTGTCCTGCAAACATTTCTTTTCTCGCTGTTCGGGCTGCAGAGATGAACCTAGAGAGCAGATAAGAAGTTCCTGCCACAGCCAGTCGGGGGTGCATTCTACCTAAATAGAAACAGCCTTTCTATCGGGGTGTCGGTGTGGGGAGAGTTGAGGAATTGGCTTCTCGGGCTTTTTTCTTTGTGCTTGGGGGGGACGTTTTGAGAACTTTCGGAGGTCACTCCCAATCTCTTGGCCCCATCTCCTGGAATCTTAATCACAATTTCTTTGGAGTCCTGAATGATTATGAATCCCAAACATTTCAGGACAGGAAGTACATAATGGATAACTCTTCCGCCGCGTCGATGTTCCTGACCGACAGCTTGGAACTGGAGCTGGGGACAGACTGGTGCAAACCCCCATGTTTTTCCTGTGGTTTTGACAACCGAGGAGGAGGAAGTCATTTTTCTGGAGAGTCCTACCTTTCTAGCGGAGCCCTTAAGCGGTGGGTAAAAAATCGGAGACTTTATCTTTCCCTTATCAGATTTTTCAGCAGTGTGTGAGGAATGTTCCTTAATTATGATTTCAGTCCATTAAACTTCGATGTTCAAGCAGCGTTTTTATAAAACGTTTTTGTATATCACATGGTTTCAGGCTGTCAGTTCTGTTGTCGGTTTCCTGGTTGAAGCATACCTAAAAGATTTTGGGATATTAGGAAGAAATTCTGGCTACCTATGTTTTCTTATTTTATGCTACTTCAGCTTTTGGGTAGGAAGCTGGCTATTAATTTCCCTTTTGCTTAAAGTGAATTCCGAACTAGCTGGGTTTTTTGAAATGGTATAACCCTCTAAAATATGAAATAATATTGTGGAGCTTCACAGTAATTCTTAAGTTAGACATGCACATTTTTTTGTTGTCTTTGCCCCAGTTCTAATTCTGTGTATCTGTACACAGAAGTCTTATAGATTTATTTTTGTTTTAACTTTTGAAGAAATTATGCCAGATTGTGTAAGTTCACAAGAATGCTGTTGTTCAAAGTTCTTGCCTTGGGCAGATGTACACAAATTGCAGTAAAACTGCAGTTACTGAAATATTTTGGGAGTACCTGCTGAAGCAGTTTCAGTCAGAAAGGAAACCATTTTTGTTGATTTTATAGTTGTTCCTTGTTTGATACCTTAAAAGAGATTACTAAGTTTGATTATGCTCCAGGCATGGCTTAGAGTAACTTTCAATTGTTTTAAAAATTAAATGTCCCCTCAAAGGATGAAATTCTTCAACTTAAGATCACAGGCAAAAGTATGTTCCTTAGACTTCTTTTTGAGATTTTTCCCTGAATTACATTGCTCTTTAGTTATACTTTTTTTTTTTTAATCACTGTATTTGACTGAATTTTTCATACAGTCTAAATGTAGTATTCCTGACTAGGTAAGGTATCAGGTATCAAGGCATATCATGACCTTGACATTATTGTCCACATGTCATGTACAATATGCATTAATATAATGACAAAGGTATGCCATAGTATGGGATTTAGCATACTTTTTATGAGATTAAATCAGGGTTTTCCTTTCAGGTTAATTTTGAATCTTGATCCTTTACCAACTAATTTTGAAGAAGATACAGTGGAAATATTTGGCATTCAGTGGGTTACAGAAACAGCATTAGTGAATTCATCTAGAGTGCTCTTCCATTTATTTAGGTATGTTTTGGGTTTTTTTGTTTGTTTGTTTGTTTTTAACTGCTTTTGAGCGTAGATGCTATTCAGTTTTGTAAGTTACTTTGCTGGTTGGTTGTTAATGTCAGTATTACAAAAGCACCTGTAGTGTTGTTCATGTTCTTGATTATCAGTACAACAATCAAGTAGTGATGTTTGATGGAGGAATGATTTTCATGAGTTTTGTCTTTTGTTTTAGTGAGTCTTTATCATTTTTCAGACTTTTTATTCTTCTATATTTGACATCAGGTATTGAAGACAAATGTTTAAGTCTTTGAACTATATTATATTTTGGAAGCAAACTGAAATACTACTTTTGTTGCTGAATCGTCATAATGTTTCACTGAGTTTTAGAGAATGAATTCCGACTTTGTCCAAATAGATCTTTCAGACTGTAATATGATTAATTTGGACAACATTAAAAATTTTAACAATTTTCAAACATATGCAAATGTAGAATTACTACCGTAATGAACCTTCACGTATCCTCCCTGAGTAGCAATAAACATCAGGGTTTTATTGCATTTCCTGCATCTATTCCTTTCCCTCCTTTTTTTGGTTTAAGTATTTTTAGCAGAATCCAGGCATCATGTTATCTCACTCTTAAATATTTCAATAAGCATTTCCTGGGGCACCTGGGAGGCTTAGTCTGTTAAGCGTTCGACTCAGGTCATGATCTTAGAATTTGTGAGTTTGAGCCCCGCATTGGGCACTGCACTGACTGCTCAGAGCCTCCTTGGGATTCCCTCTCACTCCCTCTCTCTGTCCCTCCCCTGTTCACACACATGCTGTCTCTCGAAATAAATAAACATTAAAAAAAGAAAAAAAAAAAAAAAAGGCAACTAGGAAGAATGACAGGAGATTAGTATCAAGAATTCAGCGGGGACATCTATATATCTTTCCTTGATAACTCTAAATTATTCTGTTCCTTTTCTGAACTGTTGTAGAACTGTCTGATACAATTTAACATTTCATTATATAACTGTTAACCTAGGATTTTTATATAAGTATCATTAACTTTTAAGGATACACAGTATCATTGATAGTGAAATCTATGGTATTTATAATTACATATACATATATATAGCTTTTAATAGATATTTTTTGGAAGGCCAGACAAAGGCATGTTCTATCTTTTCATAGTCTTCACTATCTGAATAAACATTCACAAAGTATTTTAAACATCATCCATAAATGAGAGGCTATGCAGCACTAAGGCTATGTAATAGATTTGGAAACATTATGCCTTTAACTGTTACATGCTTTAAACTGTGAGGAAATTAACTCTCACCTTCAATTTTTTAAAATTAGGCAACAGCTATACAACTTGGAAACCTTATTACAGGCCAGCTGTGATTTTGGTAAGTTTTAAGTATGTTTAATGGCAAAAGGAATGGTACTCCCATTACAGTGAATTGCACATCTGTCTATGATGCATTATTGGGATATCATAATAATACAGAGGAAGAACCATTAGATTAGAGGTTCAGGATAGTGTTTGGTGTTCAGAAAAAATATGACACTTATTTTGTTGTAGCTGAGATTTATAGTATTTTTCCATATTTGTGATAAAATTGATTTAAGACTAAACAGTTCTGAAGTGAATTAGCAACTTGCTTTGAGGGTGGGGAGTTGGATGGAGAGCTTATAAGAGAAATCGCCAGACTTCATGCTGTCTTCTTTCTGTTTGTTTTTGACCTTGATGGATTACTGATTTGGAGGGTTCAGTATAGTGAAGGGAGTGAAGAGAATTGAAGGGCAGTATGGTTTAGCGCAAGCTAGCTGCTTCTCCTTTTTGTCAGTTTTGGTACAGTGTAGTCATTAGAATCATGGCACTGTGGTCAGCCCAGGTTCCAATCCTAGTTAACTGTTGGTCTCACACCAGGTACTAGTTCCAGGTACTAGTTCCCACCTCAGTGAGTTCTTGTGAGGATTAAATGATATCCCGGATGTGAAGTGCTTAGGCTAACATCTGTTGTTAGTGATGCCCACCAACTAAAGATCACCTGGAACACACCTTTGGTCAATGAAAGGTTTAGTAGCTTACTGATCATGAGGAACAGTTGGGGCTTCTCAGAGAATAGGGAAGGGCTTGTGATAGGGTTTACACTCTATTGGCTGATTTGGAGTAGAGTTTAAGAGGGCTTGGACTTTATTTTGGATTGGATGCTGTTAAGCAGGGAGAGTGTCATGAATTAAATGTGTTAATTTTTGTCTAGGAGATGGGACAAAGAAAGGCTAGAGAGGGTTCTAATTAGTAAAGAAGCAGGAGTCATGTTAGCTGCAAGAGGAGTTTGTTTTTGTATTTTGTTTTTCTGTGATTGCATAGTGCCTTGTTTCTGTATTCAGACATGATTACAGAGAGGTTTTGTTTTTGTCTTGTTTCACTGTAATCACAGAGTGGCCCTGTCTGATTATTGTTGATATTTTATGGAAACTTTAATTTCAGTAGGGAACTTCATGACCTAGTTGTTAGCTATCAGCTGTCAGGGCTGTTTTGTTTTGTTTTCTCAGTATGTGCCCAGTAAATGTTGAGTATTATTTATCACCTGAGTCCCTGCTGCATGCCAGGTACTGTGTAAGGTGATAATGAATCAAAGTGGAAAAATATACTGCTGAGGAGTTTGCAGTTGGTAGGACATACAGACACACGAGCGTAGATAAGTGTGGTACATGGAAAAGTGTAGTAATAGTGGCCTGTATAAGCTGCTGTGGAGCCAGGGGCTTCATCTGTTAGTGTGCCTGTCACAGAGTGATGCCGGATCTTGGTCTACAAAGATGAGGAAAAAAGTAGGTAGGCGAAAGTTGTGGGGACAGGAGGAGTTCCAGGTAGAGACAACTGTATAAACAAAATCACTGAGGTATGTTAAAACAAATTCAGGGAGCAGAAAGTGGTAATTATTTTTGGTGGGAATCAGAATGTATGATAGTGATGAATTTTGAAGGGATGGAATCACAAATGATGAATTGCTGCTTGTATGGCTTACAAAACTTTTTTTTGGTCACTGCCCACTGATCAGTTATTTAAACTATGATAACACTTACCTATTTTGTTTCAGGGAAGATATCAATTCTACACAGCAAAGCAGACAATATTAGGCAGCAGTGTGTGACATTTCTTCATTATGTTAAAGTTTTCATCTTTAGGTAGGATATCAAAAGAGTATCTTGATCACCGCATGAATTTCTGAGTTCAGGTTCATCCAGACTCTGGTTATTTATGTATGTAATTGTTTTTTAGGTACCTGAAAGTACAGAATGCTGAGAGTCATGTTCCTGTCCATCCCTATGAGACTTTGGAGGCACAGTTTCCCTCTGTGTTGGTTGATGAGCTTCATGGATTACTCTTATATGTTGGACATCTATCTGAACTTCCCAATATTAATCTAGGAGCATTTGTAAATCAAAACCAGATTAAGGTTTGACTTGTTTTATTTAATTTTTAAATCATCAGTTTTTTCTTCACACAAAGAGTATTCATTCAAGAATGAGGGAAATTAGTCAAGAGTGCAACCCACACTCCCTGAGTTGAAATTCTGGCTCCTCTTTTTAATTATGTGCCATTGGGCAAGTAACACCTCTTGACTCAATCTCCCCATTGTATAACTGATAAAGCTTCCTAGAGTTATTTAGGACAATTAAGTACATTAAAATTAAAGTGCTTAGAATATAATATGCACTAAATCGGTGATAGCTATTCTCAGTTCCAATTTATAACGTGCAAATGAGTAAAAGTTTCAAAGCAAATAAAATAACCTCCATTTTTAAAAATTTGTATCATTTTTCCCATTGATAAAGGCTTGGGCAAACCCTAGTTTATATAACAGTAAGATTCAAGATCACCTTATACAAGTTACACTTTCAAAACTATCATAATGTCTGTTCTTTGAAACCTTCTGAAATAGGATTTAAGATTGTTTTGATTGTGCCCTTTTTTTCTACCTGTGGTATCATCCCTACTGAAGTTTGGGGTTTTTGTTTGTTTGTTTTTAAGCTTATTTATTTTGAGAGAGTGTGCACATGCATGCAGTGCGGATCCAGACTTGGGCTTGATCCCAACACAGTGAGATCATGACCTGAGCCGAACTCAACTGACTGAGCCACCTAGGTGCCCCTGAAGTTTGGTTTTTAAAAATTTGTACTGATAGCATGACCCAGTTTATAGATGTAATTAACAAATTCTTCATAGGAAAATGTGAGCTTATATGAATGGCAAATTGTAATTCCCTATGGAATATTCCCTGAAATCTCAACTTCTTTCATTCTGTTTGACTCTACCAGTTTGAATAACATTATTTTTAGGAATGTAACTTTGCCAAAATGTAATGTACAAATGAATGTTTATATATTTCTATGAAATAGAACAATAACAAAAAAAATGCACTCTTCTTATCAGGGACCAATATATTTAATATTAAAAGTAAATAGAGTCCCAATTGAATTCCCAGGTTAATCTGTCTAATCTGTAGAAAGCAAATAGATAATTGCTTTTAATCATGTCACTTAATGAAAATTCATGGATAGATTATGGAAGGAGGGATATTTTTCCTTCATTTTGGCCTCTGTAAATTGGACTGGTTTATATTTTCTGAATATTCATCAAGTGCATAAGAAAATAAAAATAATTTATCTAGCAGCAGAAATAAAGACTGTGTCCAAAGAAAGGTTCTCAAACTAAGTTTTGCCATTCATAGGCTTTTTAATTAGGCAAATGTGAAAAGAAAGGTTATTTGAAGATCAGAAGACTGAATTTTTAAAGCAGGGCAATGTAGTCTTCAACATGTAAACAAAAAATCGTACACTAAAGTACTTTTTCTTTTCTGAAACAACAACAAAAAAATCTTACAAAGTAATATCTTTCATGACTATGTTTTTTGGATTTTACCTATCTTATATATGAGAAGTGTTGATTTAATTGCTATTTTTGTTAAGCATCTGTCTTTTATTACTTTCTAGGAACTTTTTTATTAGAGATACTTTTTTTATTAGAAATGTGGGGGGGGCGCCTGGGTGGCGCAGTCGGTTAAGCGTCCGACTTCAGCCAGGTCACGATCTCGCGGTCCGGGAGTTCGAGCCCCGCGTCAGGCTCTGGGCTGATGGCTCAGAGCCTGGAGCCTGTTTCCGATTCTGTGTCTCCCTCTCTCTCTGCCCCTACCCCGTTCATGCTCTGTCTCTCTCTGTCCCAAAAATAAATAAACATTGAAAAAAAAAAAAAGTTCTTAGAAATGTGGGTATTACATATTATAGATATTTTCATCAGTTCACTTTTTATTTTCGACAATTAAGCTGCCTTGCTAGGTAGATGGTTGCAGTTTTGTATATAATTATATTTGTCAGGTTTTTCTTGTGTATCATCTCTGTGCTGTTGTTAAAAACATACTTTTTTTTAACATTCATCTTTTTTTTTTAAATTTTTTTTTTTTTTAAACATTTATTTATTTTTGAGACAGAGAGAGAGCATGAACAGGGGAGGGTCAGAGAAAGAGGGAGACACAGAATCTGAAGCAGGGTCCAGGCTCTGAGCTGTCAGCACAGGGCCCGACATGGGGCTCGAACCCACGGACCGTGAGATCATGACCTGAGCCAAAGTCGGATGCTTAACCGACTGAGCCACCCAGGCACCCCTAACATTCATCTTTTTAATTCATCTCTTTTTTAAAAATACGCTGTGAGGTGGGAAATCTAACTTTAGTTTCTTGCAAATGAATAAGTTAATAAATGGTCTTTTATTGAATGGCCCATGCTTTCCCCACTGATTTAAGATACCAGGTTTATCTTTTTCTCTTTTGCCTATTTTTTCTGTTTGTCTGTTTTTCTGTTTATTTATTATCTATTCCTGAGCCAATACTATTTTATTAGTATAGCATTTTGTTTTGTTTGCATAGTTGATACGGCAAGTTCCTCTCTGTAATTCTTCTTTGTTCTCCCCCCCCCCCTTTTTTTTAAAGGTTTTATTTTTTTTAAAGTTATCTCTACACCCAATGTGGGGCTTGAACTCACAACCCCAAGATCAAAAGTTTCAAGTTCTACCAACTGAGCCAGCCAGGTGCCCCTTCCTTGTTCTCTTAATAGAACATGTATATTGTATTTATTTTTAAGGTGATACCAAGTGTTGGCTGGAGGGAGGTTATTGACAACCCTACTACAGCAGAGTAGTTAAGGGCACTGGCTTTTGTATCAGATAGAATTAGATTTGAATCTTAATGCATGAGTTGAAAGGTAAATTTCTTCACTGCTTTTAACTTCAGTTTCTTAATGAGCATCTCATTAGGGTCTGTATGATAGTCTAAAGTTCTCCTGTTAAAATATTTTATAGAAAGTCTAAAACAAGATGATGAAAATAAGTGGTTAAAAAATTATTTTACTGCCTTGCAGCTATAGTAAAATCAGAGATTGGTTGGAAGGGACCTTTAATATAAGTCTGTTAAGCAGCCCCAAGGTGAGTCTGTCCTAAAGTATCAGAAGAAAATAGGCTTTCAAAGAACTCTAGTGAAAGAGTCCTCTAAAGAGCAAGACAGAGTTTTTCCCTGAGTTTTTGAGTAGTGGGTAGTTAATTGGTTCTTTATCCTTGTGCTTACAGAGGAGTGTTGTGACATGCTATAAAATACCTAGTAAAGTACTACGAATTCTCAGTCACAGTTGATAATGTCATTCACAGCTTTTTCCACCATCATGGCATTTATTACATCTCCACTTAGATATCCATTGGCTGGTGCTAGAAATTCTTCACATGCTTGGTGAAAAATTGAGTAAGTTTATGAATTTCTAATTTATGTTCTTTTTTAAATCTAAGCCTTTATTTTTTTTTAAATTACAGGTGATTTTTTTTTTTCATTTTAGTTAACATACAATGTAATCTTGGTTTCAGGAGTTAAAATTACAGGTAATAAGTGCTTTCTGGGTTTTTTAAGTTTTTAAAATTTTAACTCGAAGAGTAACCAAAGTAAAAAGTCAAAGTCTTATTCCTTTTTTCAAGAGAACAGTTTGGCCCATTTATCTTTCCATACTTACTCTCTGTTGGTATACATATATAGAAACTCATGGGTAGAATTTTTGTCTTTGTTTCTGACTAACCACAATTAGTATTGTCTTAGTGTTTTCTATAATGTTTTATTTAATAGTTTTTAGAGATCTGTTCATGTTAGTACATATAGCTCTACTTTATTCATTTAAGGTCTATATGTTATGGCTCTGTCACAATTTATTTAGCCAAGTCTATTTAATATTTCAGTTATTTCTATTTTTTTGATACTACAAATGATATTTCACAGAAGATCCTTGTATATATATACATCTTTGAATACATGTACAAGTTATTCTGTAGAATAGATTCTTAGAATTAGAGTGGCACATTCAGCTTTTTTTTTCTTTTTTAAGTTTGTTTATTTATTTTGAGAGAAAGAGTGGGAGAGGTGCAGAGGGAGAGATTCCCAAGCAGGCTGTGCACCATCAGCACAGAGCTCAATGTGGAGCTTGATCCCATGAACCGTGAGATCATGACCTGAGCCAAAATCAAGAGTCGGACACTTAACTGTGTGAGCCACCCAGGCGCCCTCGCCTTCAGCTTTAATATTGAAAACGCTCAGTTGCCATAGTTTTCCCCAATTTATGTACACTAATGATGAGTGTGCCTTTGCCTCACACTTTTGTCAGTAGTGGATATTATCAGTTATTTTTATTTTTTGCCAACTAATACATGAAAAATACTGAATCTGTTTTGCAATTTTCTGAGTACCAGTGAAGTTGAACATCTTTACATAATTTTATTGCTTTTTTTAATATTTTCTTTATTATTGTCTTTTGTTAATGTTTCTTTTTTAAAAAATTAGTAGGAGCTTATCTATATCATGGATAATACTTTTTTACTTCATATATTGCCTGTTTATTTCTTGGTCTTGCTCTCTGGTATCTTTAGATTCCATTAACAACTTGGCAGTATTCTGTAATTATTTGTGAATTATCAATTACTTATGTTATAAAGACATCCATTATCTCAATACCTGCTTTTCAATGAACTAATTAAAAAATACACAAATGTATATCCATGTATGTATATCCATGTATGCAAACATGTATACAAATACATAATTTATTCTCTCATGTGGACTTTGTATTTCAAATATTTCCTTACAGCAATATTCTAAGGTATACTTACCTGTTACCTTGGTTTTCTCTAGCAATACCACGAAACAATTGTATGTGATTAGTTTATCAGCATTTGTTAAATGTTTTAAAGTCTTTATTGGTTAGAAATATTGGTGAAGATTTTTAGTGTTTCCCCTCTATTTTTTTTTTTTCCTTAAATGATGTTGCATTGCTGCTTTTTAAAGAAGGCCACACAGAGGGGTGCCTGGGTGGCTCAGTTGGTTAAGCAGCCGACTTCGGCTCAGGTCATGATCTCGTGGTCTGTGAGTTCGAGCCCCGCGTCAGGCTCTGTGCTGACAGCTCAGAGCCTGGAGCCTGTTTCAGATTCTGTGTCTCCCTCTCTCTGACCCTCCCTCATTCATGCTCTGTCTCTCTCTGTCTCAAAAATAAATAAACGTTAAAAAAATTTTTTTATAAAAAAAGAAGGCCACATTAAGAAAAGAGAAGTCTATTAAGTGGTACTTGAGAGAACTGAAAACTTTTTTAGGTAATGTTTATTAGTGATCATATAAGAAAGGAATTGTCCTCAAATTTAACTTATTTCCAAAGAAACTTGCTTTTAACACTATGTGTTACAGTTTTGTCGTAAGTCAGTTGAAAGGTCTATAGTTTTTTTCCTTCTGAATTAGTAAAATCTACTGTAGTTTTAAAAAATATATTTTATTATATTTTTAGAGCAAGTTATATATGGTCATCAGTTTATGAATCTGGCAGGAGACAATTTAACTAATGTCAGCCTATTTGAAGAACATTGTGAAAATCTTCTTTGTGATTTAATAAGCCTGTCACTGAACAGGTATGACAAGGTAATGCTTTAAGAGTTTATTTGTATTTTTGATACTTAATGGAAATACTCCTTAATGTGTGTAGTTTATAAGAATTTAAACTGAAATTGTTTACTTGTTAACTCTCCTGATTTTATATTTATTACTATCTGGGAGTTGACTGGGAAAAGAATTTGATTTAAACATTTAGTACAGGCTGAAATTAATGTTTCAGAGGCGTTTTTTTTGTTTTTTTGTTTTTTTTTAATAATCTTCCATCTTGTCAAAAATAAATAAAAACAAGATGTTTATGACAATAACTGTACATTTAACTTCTGTTCCAGTAGGAGAGTCCACCCCTTTAATAATACATGTATTGTTACATAATACAATAAATGAGTAGTTAACTAAAATTAGTGAACAATTTTAAAGGGAAATTTTATTTGTTTTCAAAAAAGGTCTAGAATCATGGGGAGAATTACTTGTTTTTACTAAATTGTGTCTAACAGAGTGTTTAATGCAGACAATGATTTAAAGGTGCTATATAGCTACTCATTTGCTAGCAATGGAAATTTTTAGATCATTATCAGTTATTTCAGATTTTTAGCACAAATCTTATAGGAAATGAGGATTTATAATTTTTTATAATTTAGATTGTGTTTTATGTATTACCAAAATCTTTTAAGTCTAGTCTACATAATTTTACAACTAATGTAATTAGTGGATTAACCAAATAGGGGTTAGTAATAATTTAAGTTATCTTTTACTCCGTATTACATTAGAAACATGAATATAGTATGTGAAGTAGTGATTGCATAATCAATTTCTGAAGTCTAGCTGTACTTGCAAGTATAGTGTATATACTCTGCATTATGTAGGACCATTGAGGATATATTTCATAAAAACATACTTAATCTAAAATTGCTTAACCTTTATAGGTCCCCAACAATTGTATTTATTCTGACTTGTAAAAATTTTTTAGTTTGCTTTACAATGGATTAAATTTGTTTTCTAATCATTTTATTAGAAGTTTTTCTGTTGTGGCTGATGAATTAGATCAAAGTTAGGAAATCAATGCCCTGAGCCCATATCTAGCTCATTGTCTGGTTTTATAAATAAAATTTTACTGAGCACAGCCTACCTTTTTTTTTTTTAAGTCTATTATTTATGATTGATGTTGCATGATAATGGCAGAGTTGAGTAGTTGTGACAAGGACTATATCTCCCCGAAATATTTACTATCTAGCCCTTTACGGGAAAAGTTTGCTGAACATCAGTGATTAAAGCAAACTTTTTTAAAAGTTGAAAATGCAGTTCATTGTATACTTTTGGTTTTAAAATGGTGATTTATTTTAAAATTTAATGGAATGGCACATTTTTCATAAACAATTTATGTAATTGAACATCAGTGTTAAGTCATCTAAATCATTCTTTTAAAACATTTGGAATGAGGTATGTGGCATATAAAATTCTCTTTTAAAGAACTCATTTTGGTTCTTCCCTACAGGTCAGGCCTTCTGAAGCATTAATGAGTCACCACTGCCCATGTCCATGTATTAAAGAATTATGGGTTCTACTCATTCATCTTCTAGAACACAGAAGTAAATGGTCTCTTTCAGAGGTAAGTTGTCAAATTGATGTGTTAATTATTGTTCCTAACTTAAATTGAATTTATGCAGTGGTTTTAGCCAAGAAAAATGTTACAAAGTTTCTTGTTTATAATAAAAAAACCACCACCACCAAACTCATCATTAGTTGAGTCCTAAATACCTACTGTATTTTTAACCCTAAAGTGGTAATATGAAACATCTCGGAGAAGTGCAAGATTTGACTCATTTTCACAAGTTTTTTCTTGTTTTCCTATCAAGAATCTTTTAGGCTAAAATATTTCATACTGTCTAGTAATCCAGAAAACAAGTTAGGAAATATGGCAGATTTAGATTTGAAGAGAAATAAAATAGGTTTTTTTTTTTGTTGTTGTTGTTTTTTGTTTTATTTATTTTTGAGACAGAGCGTGAGCAGGGGAGGGGCAGAGAGAGAGCGAGACACAGAATCCGAAGCAGGTTCCAGTCTCTGAGCTGTCAGCACAGAGCCCGATGGCGGGGCTCGAACTCAGAAACCGCGAGATCATGACCTGAGCCAAAGTCGGACGCTTAACCCACTGAGCCACCCAGGCACTCCTAAAATAGGTTTTTATTAAATAATGTTTTGGCATCTTATTTCAAGGAAGGAGGAAGAAAGCGCTAAAGAGAGCATGAGAAATTTTCTTTGACCTCATTTTGGGCCAAATCTTTCAGAATGGGGCTTTATTTATTCAGCTGTTGTGGATTAGTAGAAAAAATGAAATATTCATAGGCAGAAGTAAGAACAAAGAGTTCATCATGAAATGATATTTAAAATTGTTTATGTTATATGAAAATGTCTTTGATTTTAATGGATTTCAGAATTTTCTGATTGTTCACAATTTGGGGTTTGGGTGCTACTACCTCATTCTAATAACAAACATACTTTTACGAGTTTACAAGCGTTATATTTATTTTCAGTTTATTATTTCAGCGGTAAATTTAAGTATAAACTTAACATATCTTATAATCAAGTAAAAAAATTCTTTTTTACTTGCAGTTTGGCTTTTCAGTAGAGTTCAGCTTTCTTTGGTGAGATTTCAGTATTACAGTCTCAGGATTTTTTTTTCCTTTCATCATTTGCCAGCATATTTTGTTTCATTGACATGGTAAATATCAGTTTTTCCATTTTCTGTAAAGCTTATTGTTATTTAAGGATTTTATATTTCTTTACAATTCTTATTTTACCAATTTCAGACTTGAACATATAGACCACATATAGTGCAGGTTCGTACTTGTTGCTGTTAGTTTTCACATAGTAGGTGTAATTTTAAAATATTATATTGTAGAAATTTGCATAGTAATATTTCTTGTTTGACCTAAATTATTTATATGTTATTTATTTTATATAGTAACCAGACTTACTTGTCTTAAAATAATGAAAATCTGAAGGCATTTAGTTTTTTGTAGTACAAGTAAAAAGTAATTGATATCCTTCACAGATTTTGAAGGCTATTTTATTTTTAAATTCAGGTTCAAATTTGCCATGCCTAATAGTAAGACATTTTAACTTTCCTGCTGAAAAAATAATCTATTCATACTGGGTATCATCATACAATAAACATTTGCATGTTTTAGTGAGCTTGTAGAAAGTGAGAAGTCCTGAGGCCAAATACGGAATGTAGGTGGGAACTCACGTCAGCTGAAGACTGAAGCTGCCCCATGACCTTATAGACAGTTGCTAAATTGTGTAAACTTGAACATTAGCTTTTGTACGTAGAAGGTACAAGAAGACAAAGTCAGAGTCGACCCAACTTCGTACCCTACTAATATACTAGCTGCCCTTAGTTCTGGGCCCCCCAAAAGAGGAACTAGGACCTCAACTAAATTTATAAGGAAAATAGCCCTTTACTCTAATATTTTGCAGTTTGAAATTGCTTCAGTATATTTGTTATTGCAAGCCAGCCCTCAGGTTTATAGCCTGAGTTGGTGTTGCCTAGATTGTAGTAAAAATTTCAACCAGTGACTTCTAAGTAGCCATGGACATTGGATGAGTGCTTACACCTAAATCTTCCCAAGTAACTCCCCCAAAATATAGAACAGCAAGAACAAATAAAACCACACAAACATGTTGATAGCTTAACTACAGGATAGGAGTGATAAAAGGGTTTTAAGTTAAAGGTAAAAACCACCAAAGCTCTACCATAAAACTTTATAGGACGCAGGGCAGTCTGCAAAAAAACTTGGAGGAGAGAAGAAGGGAGCTAGCAGTAGTCATCCGATAGGTGACATCAGTCATCAGATAAAACCATTGCCACGTTGTGAATATACTGAGAAAGTTGGTCATTGTGACCTTTCTGACCTTCCTTGTAGGTCAGAGAACTGACTATAGGATAGAACATGAAAGTGTGTACATGACATGAGTAGGTAGTCTTTGAAGGTAGGATTCTGGAGAATAAAAAGGCAAAAAAGGAATGATAGTCTTGGTGATTGGGTGGTGAAAGGTATAGGAAGTAAAAACAAAATGATCTTGTAAAAGAAAAGAAAAAACAAAATCAAAGTTCTCATACCCAGTCTCCTACCAATGTCACCACCAAAAAAGAAAAAGGAAATTCAGGGAAGAAATGGGACTTTGGTACATTGACAAAAAAGGCCTCCACTGGACTGGAAATCTTTTAAAGTAGTCCAAATTTACTAAATGAAAGAAAGGAAAAGGAAACTTTGGTACAAGTCTTTATAAAGTTACTACTAGAAAACAGCATTGAAACACTTTAGCTGATACACTCTTTGCACAAGAAACAACTGTGAATCAGAAGGAAATTTTTTAATGTTTATTTTTGAGAGAGAGAGAGCACATGAGCAGGGGAGGGGCAGAGAGAGAGAGAGAGGGAGACATAGAATCCAAAGCAGGCTCCAGGCTCTGAGGTGTTAGCACAGAGCTAACCCTGAAGTAGAGCTGGAACCCACGAACTGTGAGATCATAACCTGAGCCAGACACTTAACCAACTGAGCCACCCAGGCACCCCTGAAGCAGAAGGAAATTTTAATTTTAATCCAAACTGGATTAAATAGACAAACATTTGGAGCTATAAAAAAAAAAAAAAACACCCTGCATAAGATACTCAGGAGTTAAAAAGAAGTAGAGTAAAAGCCAGAAATGAATGAAAAGAATAAATTGAATGCAGGAGAGAAATGAAAGAAAAAATAAATTTAGAGTTGACTAAATTACAAGGTGCCCGAGAAAAATACACTCAAATGAAAATTTAATCAGGGATATGAAAGAAAGGCAGAAAACATCCAAGGAATATAAAGAATTAGAAAATAGCTGAAATGGAAGGTAAGCAAAAAGGAAATAGCCATATGTGTAAATGGAGTCTTTAAAGAAGAAAACAGAACAATAGGGTGTAGCTAACACTCAAAACTATTATCCAAGAAAACAGTTATTGGGGGAAAAAAAGAAGAGCTAATTCTACATATTGAAGGGGCCTACCAGGTAACTGGTAAGATTAACTCCAAATAATTCATCCCAAGACATATCATACTAAAACTGTTTGATTTCAAACATGACTTTAGGCCCTATAGGAAATCCTCAAATTTTCTAAGTGAAAAGACCAAAGAACTTAAAAGAGCAAAGTAATCTGACCTGCACTAGGCTTTTCAAAAACAACAGAAGGTAACAATGGAACATCTTAAAAGACTCAAAGAGCCTTCCTCCTTGTGAGGACACAGCCAGAAGTCTGTCTAGAGAAGGACCCCTGATCTTGGACTTCAGCCTCCATAATGAATAAACAATATGCCACAACAGAGCAAGCCTTCAGCTTAGAGAAAAGTGTTGTAGGTCCCATCTTTCACTCTACAGAGATTATATGGACTGGAACTATGACATACTCACTCCCTTGATAGAAAGCTCAAAACCAAGAAAAAGTGACCAAACCCAAAGGAAACAAAACCGCAAAAAGTTTCTTCTAAGACAGCAAAGAAGCTAGTTGAAAATTATTCCTTGTACTATCTGACATGCAGTGTCTTTGGGGACCGAGATGGATGTGGATAAACCAAGAAAGAAAAACAGAAAAAGCAATTGAAAATTTCAAGAACAGGGCTGCTTCCCTTCCTCATCCACCTGGGAGTTAATGATATCACAGAAGACATGATCGTTCCCTGAATGTTGACAGCAGTCTAAGCTCCACACAGGGCCTGTTCTTAACATCTTTCCAGACTGCTGAAGCAGAGACTTTTTTTCTTTCTTTATGTTGTACAAAGATTTTTAAACTTTACGATGTGACAACATTAATTTATACAATACCCTCATTATGTTTACATTTTTTAACTTTTTTTGTTTATTTGAGAGAGGGAGTGTAAGAGTGCAAGCAAGGGAGAAGGAGAGAGAGAATCCCAAGTAGGTGCCTAGCTGTCATCATGGAGCCTGTTGTGGGGTTCAAAGTCGCTAACCGTGAGATCATGACCTGAGCTGAAACCAAGAGTCAGGCGCTTAACTTACTGAGCCACCCAGGCACCCCCCTCATTATGTTTTTAAAAGAAGAAAACATGCATATGTGCGCATGCATATACACACTAACATTTTTCCGTAAAGTATTTAATTCCTTCTCCCTACCCCCTGGCATCCCCCCCACCGAATGTGGTAGGTGAAGATTGAATGGGATTTGGAGTTTTCTTGCTGAGGAAGAGACATTTTCTGCAATCAGGTCTGTGTTCAAAGAACTAATGTTCTAAGGAAATTATCTAAAGGGGAGAGGCAGTTCAGGGCTTTTAAGTTATTTTCATATCTGCCTGTGCTCCTGCTGACCTTTGTGAAGCCAACAGGATGATGTTTCCCAAGGGGACAGTGTATAAAACAATTAGGGAACCCTCTTGGAGGCTCAGGAAGGTTTGCAAATTCACATACACCTCAAATTATGTGGAAATTCCAAGAATGGAAATAAATTAATTTGGTCAAGGACATAACTGTGTTCCAGGAAATATTCTAAACACATAGCTTTTGTAGATCTATCTGTATGACTCTTTTCCTGAAAACCCAACACTCATTATCTAGTAAACGTCAATTAGATTTCAGTTTCACAGAAGGAAAGCTAATAAATAATCCTTGAGTGATATTTCTTATGTGCCAGAAAGTAGAGTTGGTGTGAGGTTAAGTAAACTGTTCAAATAACAGAATATGATAAACTGGACTTCAAATGCAGATTTATTTGGTGCTACAACTCATGTTTTTTCCTACCACACGATTATGTAAGAAAGTGCATATTTAAGAAAGAAAAGAAATAGCTGAATTAATTCACTCCTCTTTGGGGAAATAGACCTAAATATATTTTATGTGTACTCTCCAAATTGCCATGAATGAGGCAGGGGACACCGGTGCTGTACCATGTGCAATATCATAGCGTTTCTGACCAGTACAAATTATATTTTAGCTGCCACATATATGCATAAGTTTATATATGTTGTCACGTTTAAGTGTCACAGAAAGATTGTTGAAGAAATTTCCTGTGAAATAAAAACATCATTAATACCAAAAACAAAAAGACAAAAAAACACCCAAAACCCCACAAAGATTCAAAATGTATGGGCCAAGGATTTTATAACTTTCACCCTGGCAATCCCACTTCTAGGAGTTTATTTTTGGTATATACGTCTAGCAATTCAGAAAAAATGCATATGCATCAGGCTCTTTAGTGCATTGTTTATAAAAGCATAATATGAGAAACTACCTAACGGCCCATACACAGACTAGTTGAACCAACCATGGTATCTCAGCACATTGGAGTACTGTGTTCAATAGACTGAATAAAATATCTGAAGCATTTGATTTCCAGGATTTATTGTTACATAAGCAAAGTGCAGAAGAATATTTATAGGATGCTACCTTCTGTGTATGAAGATGGGGAAAATAGTAAATGCATATGATTAGTTGTGCACAGATAAATACTGGAAAGACAAATCAGAACTATGAAATCGGTGGGTAGGAATGGGAGATTGGTGAGGGACAGTGCAGTGGAAGGGTTTGAATGTGTTATGATTTTAGAACTGTGCTAAACTTGAACATGCTCCAGAAATAAATCAAGGTGCGTGGAAGAGGGATTCATTGGAACATAAAGAGAAACACCTAAACCGAACTGTATTATAAGTGAGTAACACATGGGAGAAGTGATGGGTGGGGGGAGGACTGACCTAGACAATTTGGAGTGCACTATTTTGACAATGTGCTCTAAGGCTAAAGACAGAAGAATTGTAATGAACTGCAAATACTGGACTCGTTTGTAGATTTGTCTTACAGTGCTATATATGAGTTAGCAATTTTAAATCTTTATTTGGGTTCTAGGACTGAGCAAATTAATATATTATGGGTGATTAAGAGCAAACTTTGCCACTGTTGGAAAATTGAGTTACAAATATGGAAACAGGGAAAGGTAGAGTGAAAGATAATGTGTAGGAATAGAATTTGAGATATTAGTATGAAATAATGGTTTTTAATCATCAGAACTAGAAGTGAGTGTGTGTGTGTGTGTGTGTGCGTGCGTGTTTGTGCGTGTGCGCACACACATGGACATGTGCATACATGCATTTCCTACCTTATCCAATAGGTGGGCCTACAAACGATGGTATTTGAATAACAGGAAACTGCAATGTCTTGGTTTTGAAGACCAACCTCCAGTGACAAGAAACAAAGTTCCTTTGGCAAATGACTGGTCTTCCAGGCTGGGGCATGAAAAGAAAAAAATGAACCTGGAACATTTTGTACCAGAAACTAAGGAGGTACTCAGAAAATGAAGAAGACACCTCTGAAGGACAAAAGAGCCAACATGAAGATCTCCCACACTCTAAACCTGGGATAATTTGAGAAACAAAATAAATGATAGCAAAGGATTGTAATCTATACAGTAAGACTTTATGAATCCATACTGGTATAAATGAAAAATAAATGGAGAGAAGGGAAACGCCTCCTAATAAATGTAGATGTTGGTGATAGAATTAGGAAAATCACCAGTTGACAACTTCCTTAGTAACTGTTTCAGGCAAGAATCCTCAATGGCTGCCAGAAGTATGATGAAAAACAATATTTTTACAGCTGGATAAGTATCTACACTATCAGTTACAAAGAGAGCAGTAACTTTACAGTTTAGAAAATCTGGCAGATACCACCTTACCCACATGACCAAAGTTAACCAATAATAGGACAAATGGATATTATGTACCTTCAGTGTGATGTGATGCACTTAAAGAAGAAAAATGTGTCTTTGGTATTCTTGCCAAAAATATATAATGTGAATCTAATTATGAAGAAACTTAAGTTAAATCTAAATAATGGACCTGTACTCCTCAAAAATGTCAAGGTCAGGAAAGATAATAACTGAAGAACTATTATGGATTATAGGAAATAGAAGAGACCTGGAGGCTACATGCAGCATGCGAGAATAGAGGGGATATGATAATGCTTTTAATTGTAGCTCCAAAGAAGTAGAAAGTGGAACAGAGAAAATACTTGAAGAGAAAATGACAGAAAATTTTCCATAGTTAAGAAAAGCTGTCGCATTAAGAAAATCAATTCCAGTTAGGATTAAAAAAAACAAACAAACAAAAAAACAGACCTAGCTACATCATAGTGAAACTGCAGAACATCAAAGACAAAGAGAAGAGCTACAAGCGTTCAGACAGAAAAATGTTACCTTCAAAAGAATGCCAATTAGACTATCAGCTGACTTCTCAACAGCAGTGGAGGTCAGTGGGAATATTAATTTTCATTGTATTAAAGCAAAGTAGTTGTCAACTTAAAATTTTTCACCAGTGAAATCCTTCAAGGGTGAGGTGAAACAAAGCTACTGTCAGTGAAACAGAATTGAAGGGAATTCTAAAAGAGGTATTTTAGAAGAATGGTGCCTGAATTGGGGGAGTTGGGGGCAGGGCAGAGGTGGTGTGATGTATGAAGGAATAAAGTGCAAAGAAAATAGTAAATGTTTTGTATAAGTCAGTAATATAATTGGTTTGAATTAAGAAATAGTTTAAGTACACAGTAATACTGGTGTAGAAATTGGATAGGGCATAATGAGTATTTTAAGGTACTTATTTTAAGAGGAGAACGAAGATATGTATTAACTTATCAAGACATTTGCCTATATGCTGTTATTTGTAAGGTAATCACTGAAAGAAGAGAAAGTAGACTAACGTACTAGCTAGCGGAGAGGGAAAAAAGAAAAATATTTAACCCGAAAGAACTCAAGAAGGAGGTGTTTGTGGAAAAAATAGGTATACAAATAGAAATACAGAATAAAATGGTAGATTTAAAACTGAATGTAGGAGTCATTACATTAGTGGACTACTAAATGCTCATTTAAAAAAATATACTGTCAGAACAGAATGTAAGCTGTTTATAAGAGATAAGCTAAAACAAACTATAGAAGAGTTCAGAATTGATAGAAAAAGATGTAATATGTTAAACTAACATTAGAGAAAATTAGACTTTAAAACCAATAAGAGCATTAGGTCATTTTGTACTGATAAAAGGTTCAATTTATCAGGAAGATAAAGCAAATTTAAATTTTTATGTGGCTAAGAACATAGTATTAAATGAAAATAAAAATTGAATTACAAGAAGAAATACACATATGCTTAGAAATAATTGAAATACATTTCTAACCCATAGGTGAAAGAAAATATAATGGAAACTGTAAAATTTTTGAAGTAAATGATAACTAACATACTACTAGTTAAAGCTTTGGGACTGCAGCTAAAGATAAAGAGGGAAAAGTATAACTTTATGTTGTTTTTTAATTTATTTTTGAGAGAGTGAGCTCTCTCAAGTAGGGAGGGTTAGAGAGAGAGGGAGAGTTCCATCAGCCTCTGCCATTGCAGAGCCCTGAAATTTATAACTTTAAATACAGATGTTAGAGGGGGGAAAAGCTGAAAATTAATGAGCTAAGAATTCATCATAGGGGCGCCTCAATGGTTCAGTTAAACATTTGACTCTTGATTTTGGCTCAGGTTGTGATCTCACGGTTCCTGAGATTGAGCCCCATTTGGGGCTCTGGTCTGATAGCTGAGAGCTTGCTTGGGATTCTTTCTTCCTCTTTGCCCTTCCCCCACTCACACACATGCTCTGTCTCTCAAAATAAATAAATAAACTGAAAAAGAATTCATCATACAAGAAGTTAGGGGAAAAAAATCCCTGCATAATAAACCCAAAGAAAGTAAAAGGTAGCAAATAAAACTAACACAAATTTGTAAAATTAAAAATAACAAAGATCAAAACAGAAAAAGATTAAAACGGTCAAAAATTGGTTCTTTAAAAGTTACTAAAATTGGCTAATTTCTCTTGAAATGATTACACAGTCAATACTAAAAATTTAAAAAGGAACGTGACCAGATTTTGCAGATATTTTTAAAAGTTGAGATATTGTCATTAACTGTATGCTTAATAACTTGAAAATGTTTATGAGATGGAACAAATTACTAGAAAAAAAAAGAACTTACTAAAACTCATCTAATACTCAACAACAGTGTATCAGGTAAATGGTTCATCATATAGTCATATTTTGGAATACTTTGATGAACTAGGCCTATACGCAATATGGATGAATCTCGGAAACACGATGCTGAGAAAAGAAGCAAGTTATAAAGAATAGAATTAGGCCACTTAAGAATACAAACATGGATAAAAAAGTGATGGGAAGCCAAACTGTATATGATTTAGGCTTATAGGCCTATGTGGCAAAACTTAAAAAACAAGAGAATGATTTATGAAGGTCAGGATAATCATTTCCCCTGGATGGCAGATGTGATTGTGGAACACATAGGATCTTTCTAGTGTGCTAATCATGTTCTAATAATTCTTAACCTGTGTATTTTTATTCTTTAAATTTCACATACATGGGTTTTTTTTCTCTTTTATGTGTATATATTATTATACAAATGGAGAAAAAAGCCCAAACCAAAGGTTATGTTCTTAATGTAATTGAATCATATTACCTCTCTTTGTATAGTCATTTTGGAACTGGTTGAATAAATTACTTAAAACATTCTTTGACAAATCAAGTGACCGAAGACGACCTTCAGTGCCTATAATCCAGCCCAGGGATCCATTAGGTTTTAGTTGGTGGATCATCACTCATGTAGCATCATTTTACCAGTTTGATCGCCATGGAACACAAGATGAAATGGTAAGATTTTATTTTCTTAAACTTTCTCATATTATTAATATGTATTTTTTGTAGACACGTTAGTAAACGAGCACAGAAACACAACAAAAAGTAGATCACAGGGGCGCCTGGGTGGGTCATTTAGGTGTCTAACTTCAGCTCAGCTCATGATCTCTCAAACTGTGAGTTTGAGCCCCACGTCAGGCTCTGTGCTGACAGCTCAGAGCCTGGAGCCTGCTTCGGATTCTGTGTCCCTCTCTTGCTCTGCCTCTCCCTCGCTCATGCTATCCCTCTCCTTCTCTCCCTCCCTCTCTCTCTCTCTCTCTCTCTCTCTCTCTCTCAAGAATAAATAAAACATTAAAAAAAACAAATTAAAAATAAAAGTAGATCACAATCCTACAGAGAAAAATTCAGCTTCTGAATCTAGAAGTTGGTAGACCTTTCCCTAAACATCTTGAAAAATGGTAATTTTTATGTTTTTACTATTTAAGGAAGATCACCTTGGAGAAGACTTGAGATCTAGTCCAGTCCTGGCTCTGCTACTAGGTAGTTGTGTGACCTTCAGTAAATTACTTCAACCTTTCTGAGCCTGTGTTCCCTCTTCCAAAAATCATGGGATTGAGTGTTCAGAAAATGCCTTTTAGTTCCAAAATCTATAAAATTGATGAAGGGAAAGCACATGTCTCCAGTAATGAGTTAGTAGTTTCTGTGAATAATTAGGTAAAATTATTTCCTCAGAATAATGCTTCTTTAGGGAAGCTTTTCATAAAGATATCTTAATCTATTAAACAACCATGAGGTTTACTTCAAATAGATTTTATTATATTAATTTCTAGTTAGAAACATTTTTTTTGGTGTTATTTAAAAAGCCCTGTGAATAAAACTAGCTGGTAGACATATTTATTTGAAGCTCTATTTGTGTATAATTATTCCATGTTCAGAAGTGAATAGTGTAGTATTGTATTAGCCCATCAGTTCTATAACATATGGAATCTTGAAGCTAATGTGTTTGATTTTCAAAATTTACCTTTTTCTGGGATGGGGGGAGTAGTTCCCAAATCTGGCTTATCATCCATCCGACCTACCTGGAAGTTTTTAAAAATTCAGGTTTTCAGATCTCAACTCTAGAGATCCTGATTTAGTAACCTGGTTTGGAATTTGGGAATTCTTATTTGTAAAAAGTTTCTTGGTTCTCATCCTCTATCAGGTATGGAGATCATTGCTTATGAAACCTATTCCTTGACAGACTTTCTTCTTTTTGAATACTGAAAAAAGTCAGCTCGGAAATCATGCATGGAATCTGAGGGTCAGTTAGCATTGACAGTTATGTCATAGGAATGGAAAGGACCTCAAAAGGTTTTCTAAATGATCCGCCTAATAATAAAAAGCTTTCCAGGAGATCCCAAGATAAATTAAAATAATAAATCAGAAAGTTCTCTGAGAAACTCACACACAGATCAATATTAACGTATTTAAGCATTATACCAATTTATTGAGAGGGATCAGTGGAATGAGCATCCCAGAGAAAAGGATTATATGTCCTTTGTTTCTGTACATCAGTTCTTATCATGCTGATATGTAGTAAATACTCCATAAATCTTAGCAGATTGTCATTATTATTGCAGTAGGCCTTTCACTGAGTATTTTTGTGGAGTTAATATGTTAATGTTTCACATCTTTTAACCATTAGAATACTAGAACATTAAAGTAACTCAAAAATTTACCTATAAAATAATGTCTTTACATCAGCATTTTATTTCTCTTCCCATTTTAATTCCCCAGTACATATTTTTGATTTTAATCGGTGTAAATAAAAACGGTAATTAGTTAAAAGCACCTTTGAGTTACCATTAAGGTGGTTATTATAATAATAGGTGCCAATGATAGGATGTACGTGAAACAGATTTATTGCCTCTTGCTTCAGGGAGCAAGCTTCAGCTTATAAATGCTTGCTGGAACTGCCACTAACACTTATGCGAGTGAATGGTGTATTTCAGTGGTGGTTGATGTTGACCTCCACATACACCCACATGTGGTACATAATCTAGCCATGTTAATATATATCATTACTATTACTGTTGTACTGTACAGTTGAGTTGCTGAAATCACTCTTCTATTTCATACAGAGAATTCCATAGGAAATTAATGCTTTTATTAGCCCTGAATCAAGATAGCAATTGAATTGTCTGTGTTTAAAATAGCTTAATCTACGTCTTTTAATATGTCAGCAGTTCCTGTATGATTTTCTTTTGCTAAAATACATGTATTTTAAGAATCTTAATTTAAATTATATAGAAGGTTTTAAGAGGAAAATGCCATCATATTTGAAAAAGAACCTTTCATATGATAAAAATAATAGAGATGTATAATGTATATGTATATGTGTAAAACAGACTTGGATTGTATTCATGAGTGCTCAAAGAACTTCAGATATTTCTGGACTTCTTAATATCTTTGAGAAAAAAAAACACCTCAAGCTCTCTAGTTGATACTAGTTTTCATTAGGGGTGATGCCTTCAGCATATTGCATTTGCTAAGTGTTTTGTGGGTTTTTTAAAAATTTTATTTATTTACTTAGAGCAAGCATGAATGGGGGAGGGACAGAGGGAGAGGGAGAGAGAGAGAATCCTAAGCAATCTCCAAGCTCCACACGGAGCCCAATGCAGGGCTCAATCTCATGACCCTGAGATTGTGACCGGAGCCGAAAGAGTTAAATGCTTAACCTCCTGAACCACCCAGGTGCCCCACATTTGCTAAGTGTTTAATATTTCACAGTGACTAAACAGCCTTTATATCTGTGAAGTAACATGAAGTAGGTGAGAGAGTAACATATCCATTTTACAAGTAACAAAACTGAGGTACACCGTAGTTAAATGTCAGCCTATCTTTGTCACTTAGATAAATTTGATATTGGGGTTCTCCTAAAGACCACCTTCTCTCATGAATAGAACTTCAGTATGGAAACCGTGTGTACCAGTTTGCCATGGACAGTTTCTGTTATGCCTATTATCCCCTCCTCCTATCTGGTTAATTTTCCTTTTACTCTCAAGTGTCTCAATTTGGTCCAGAAGTCCTGTAATCATTCTGATCTATGAATGTAAAGGTATATTGACTCATCCTTTCAGAGAGATTATGCAGAATGTTAATTTGGATCTGGGATATATTTTGATCAGAATTTTGAAAATTTTCTGAATTCTTTTTTCTTTTTATGATGTAGTATCACAGCCAACTACCATATAGAAAATGGCCATGCATTTATAAGCCTGCTTTGTTCCACTCACAAGATGAGATCTTTACATTTTATTTTTTTAATTAAAAAAAGAATTTTTTTTAATGTTTGTTTATTTTTGAGAGAGAGAGAGAGAAAAAGTGCTAGTGGGGGAGGGGCAGAGAGAAGGGGAGACAGAGGATCCAAAGCAGGCTCTGCACTGACAGCAGAGAGCCCAACGTGGGGTTTGAACAAGCCACGAGATCATGACCCAAGCTGAAGTTGGACACCCAACCGACTGAGCCACCCAGGCATCTCAAAATTTTAACATTTTAAATAGGTTTCACATATGCTTCATTTTTTAATTTTATTTTAAAAGCTTTTTTGTGGATTAAACTTTTGCTGTGCATTTAATCACAAAATTTGCCAATTGATTAATGTAAGCTTGTAAGGAAAATTTGGTATCTCTCATACTAGAGGCTTTAGAGTTTCATGTGTTTCTATTTAAGGTTTTTCTTTCAACCTAGATAAGAGTGTGTTATCTTCTCACAATTGCCACCATCTATTTTAAAAGCAAATATAGTTTAAAGAGAAGAAATATTTTGGGGCATTGCAGGAATCAGTTTAACAGTACTTTCCCTGCTGATGTCAGGTCAGCTGATGCTCATCTTCGAAACATCTGAAATGGTGACTATATAAAAAGTCTGAAATATAACCTTAAAGTGAGAGCTGCACCAAGTTACCTTGTCTGCTGGAAGTGGAGAATGGGGTATCTATTTTATATTTGTGGTGGAGACATGACCTGTCCTGAAGCTTAAGTGGTTGTCTTAGTTTGGATGGTGGGATAAGAGATATAAAACATAACCCAAAATTGATGACTTCCTATTTCCTTTCTTTTTTTTTTTTTAATGTTTATTTATTTTTGAGAGAGAGAGAGCATGAGAAGGAAGGGGCAGAGAGAGAGGGTAGGGGGACAGAGGATGCGAAGCAGGGTCTGTGCTGACAGCAGAGAGCTCAGTGCAGGGCTTGAACTCACAAACCGTGAGATCATGACCTGAGCTAAGTCAGACACTTAATCAACTGAGCCACCCAGGCGCTCCATATTTCCTTTCTGTCAGAGAGATTAAGTTTTGTATAAGTTAGTATGTAGAAAAAAAATGTAGGTGCTCAAAGTTCAGTTTTGCTGTGGAGAAAAAATCTGTGTCCTTTGATACAGTCTCTTAGACTTGATTTGGGCATGATATAGTTGTCATTCTTTAATCTGAGTTATGGTTTATTTTTGTTTTAGATTATAGCCACAGTACTGATCCACAGAGTTGAAATTCTCTGGACAAGAATACATTACTTACCTATAATTCCTGTGATTCAAATGCCTTGATAGAACAGAATCATTGAAATATACTCACTAACACTATGAAACTATAAAGCTAAATACAGTAGTCCTGTCATAACCCCTGCTTATTTGGGGTTAGTGATGATGTTTTCTTAGTCAAGAGTGACATAAAAGGGAATTGCTGAAAGGTGAGGGAAGGTTTATTAGAAAATGGGAAGAATACTGGCTTTGGAGCAAAATTCTTGCTCTGACTTCTATGTATATATACATAACCTCTCTGAGACTTAATTGTGTTTGGAAATTGTGAAATGGAAAGATTTTTTTTTTTTTTTGAGGAAGTAATGTAAAGACCTTAACACAGTGTTCATATAGTATTATAAAACAAAATAGTCTCCTTTTTGAGAGAATTTTAGGACCAGTTACCAAGGCTGCTCATTCCTGACACGAATTGCAAGCTCAAGAATGCCCAAAACCATATAATTTACTTAGATTTACAGAACTCTCTAAAAGCTATTACACTCATGGTTATGGTTTATTACAGGGAAAGAATATAAATTAAAATTAGCTAAGGGAGGAGTATATAGTAGAGTCCAGGAGAAGTACCAAATGTGGAGCTCCTGTTGTTTTCTCCCCATGTTGTCAAGATACGTTAGTCTCCTGGCATCAGTGTGTGACAGTATGCAGGGAGTATTTCCAACCAGGAGAGCTTGCCTAAGCTGCAGTGTTCAGTTTTTATTGGAGCTCCATTACATAGATGTGATGGATTGATTGCCCACACGGTTAATCTCAATCTTCAGATCAACTTTCCAGGTCTCCACAGCCCTTAGCCTAAGTCACATTGTTGGTTTTGGGCTGTGGCCAGCCTCCACCCTCAATTACATTGTTAGACTATCCAGTATGACTCTAGGCTCCCCGGCAAACAAAGATATCCCTATCAGGTATAACATTCCAAGGGCCTAGAAATTACTCCCCAGAAGCCAAGGATAAAGGCCAGATTTTCTCTTTGGGTAAGGCCAAATTCTTTACTACACATTCTCTCCTCATAAAAGGTTTGTATTCACTTTATTTACATAAATATATCTGAAAAGGTCAATAATTTTTTTTTTTTTTTTTTTTTGCTAAAAATAACTGAGTCATTGTATCAGTTATTTCTTACTGTGAAACAAAATTTGGCAGCTTAAAACAGCAAACATTTATTATCTCACACAGTTCCTAAGGCTCACACAGTTCCTACAGTAAGAGCTTAGCTGGATGGTTCTGGCCCAGGATCCCTCATGAGTTTGTAGTAAACTATCAGCAGGTGCTTGAGTCTCTGAAGACTAGAGCTGGAGGACTCACTTCCAGTCTTTCTCATGTTGGCAGGAAGCTTTAGTTACTCATCACATAGGCTTCTTCAGGCCTGTTCACACTATGGTTTTCCCTGACGGAGTCAACAAGGGATTTTCATTAAGATGGAAGCTTCATTGTGTTCTAACCTAATCTTGGAAGTGACATACCAACACTCCTATTAGTACTGATGCTCTCTTGATAACAGACCAACCCTGGCACAGTGTGCAGTGGGGTGGGGGTGGAGGGTTAAATAAGTGTATGAATACCAGGAGACAGGGTCATTTGGGGCCATTTTAGAGAGGAGCTACCACAGTCATTGAGTACCTTTATTAAGGAAATGTTTGTTTAGTAATTTTATGTAATGAGCATCTTACATGAACATTATCCAGTTATTTAAAATTGAGAATATTGCAGGGGTGCCTGGGTGGCTCAGTCAGTTAAGCGTCCGACTTTGGCTTAGGTCATGATCTCCTGGTTCATGAGTTTGAGCCCTACATTGGGCTCTGTGCTGACAGCTCAGAGCCAGGAGCCTGCTTCAGATTCTGTGTCTCCCTCTCTCTCTGCCCCTCCCCCACTTGTGCTCTGTCTCTCTGTCTTTCAAAAATAAATATTTCAAAAAAAAATTGTTTTAATCAAGAATATTGTACATGCTTTAACCTTTTATGAGTCATTTGGGTTCATCCTTCTGAACAACATATTAATTATGATGGGGATGGTAGGGTATGTTGAGGCTCTTTGTTTCTATTCTTTAAGGCTTCTGGCTTTGCTTTTTGAGGTGTTACAGTTACCTTTTGTACCTTTTTCACTCACTGTCAGAAACTAGTTGTTATTTGCTTCCTCTCCAAAGCACTTGCTTTTCTTCTGGTTTTGACTAGTATACGTGTATCCAGAGCTTTAAGAACTGAGCGTTCCTCTAGGCTTTCCCTTTGGAAAGCAAAGCCTTTTTCAGTGCCTAGCTTTTGTGAAGTATTTTGGCTTTGTGAAAGTCCTTTTCGGCTTTCTTCCTTATTGTGAGGAGTCTTCCAGATAAGTGACCATTGATTAAATGAGGTAGCACTGTGTACATTTTTTTCCTATACAAAATGTTTAGTTAATTGCTTAGTAGAATAGATTGTCTTGATGTTATTATATATAAAATGAAAAAGTCTCTGGTGAGTAAAGTATACAATGAGGAAAAAAACACTCAAAGCATAAAACACTCCAAAAACTACATAAAGTTTTTTTTTTCCGCTTAAATTACATATGACAGCAAAATTTAAATATTTGTTCAAACAGTTATAATTGTATAGAAGTGCCATTGTTTAATAAAACATGTCCTGTTAAGGTTTATATTGGATTGGAATAGTTACAATTTTTTTTTTCTACCAAGTCTGTCAAGTTACTCTGTCCAAGTAATTTTAGACATTCAAGAAGTTGTAATGATGTCTGATGATAGAGAAGATATTTGTACTTCACTACTAGCCTGCTATACTATAATTTCAATGCATAATTAAGAGCAATAATTTTGCTGCAATATTCCCCTTTCTAGAGACAAATGGAATCAAATTGGAATTTTGTAGAAGAACTGCTAAAAAAGTCCATCGGTGTTCAGGTATGCTTTCAAATGAGACAATTTGTGGGCTTTGCTAAATTTCTAACGTTACAGATTTTTTTAAGAACTGAGAAAACTCTTAAAATGATTTAAATAACAAACTGTTTACTTATTAAAAACCTGAGGTGGAATCATCATTCTTTGTTAATGAAGGGGCAACATAAGATAGTTCCTATGAATGAGTCTCCTTTGAAGATTTTTATTTCAAACACTGAGTTGCTAGTTGAAGGACAAATAAAATTATCCTAGCCGGTGACTTTGACAAAATGTATTCAGGATAAGTAGTGGATGTTTCAAAACCGTACGCCATTCCTTGACTGTATGGTATCGGGTCTAGAGACACGATGAGGGAGATAGTGGCATTGGAAATTCGGCTGTATCCTCATCACAGCAGGAGGGTGACTTGCCTTGCTGAGCAATTTGTCTTACAGGCGCGAATCCTACTCTAACTGATAAGGTCCTAGTTTCTGAGCCCTCATTTCCTACGTTATCATTTTTCTTTCTGCAGAGCCGCTAATGTGGTGCTTCATGGCCCAGAGGTCAGATTTGACCTCCTTTTAAAATAGTTTTAAATGTGCTATTCATCACATCTTTAAACATACTGTATTGTAGTTCTCTAAAGTTTTGTAGTATAAGTTATTTATGTAAAAATTTAAGGGGAAATTTTAGTAAAGAATATTTTTAAATTTGGGTAGTAGATTACTTTTCTGTTAGGATATGAAGATTGTTAAAATCTTGAAGAGGAATAAACAAGAGATATAGTACAGGATTGATATATATATCATATGTACGTACATGCACACTCATTCATACTTATGAATACATGCACATTTATTTTGTAGCCATATCTTTGAAAATCATATAAATAGTGTCAAATTTTCTTTTCCATTTTATCTATATTAACTCTTAATTTTTTTAGGTAAAGCATACAATAAGTACATTTAGTTTATAATATGAGTCTTCCAATTAACGAGTAAAAATTCTAGACTAGAATTCCAAAGACTTGTGCATACATAGTTGTACAAAAAACAAAAGAACTATAACCTCAACCATTGTAAAAGTTTTTATTTTTATTTTTTTCTGTGTCATTTCAATTGGCTTTCTCCTTCGTTCTTTTTGAGAACATACTGATTTAGTAATTCAGAAAGTGTCTTATATACGTTGTTTTTTTTTTTTTTTTTTTTACTTCAACAACGTAGGGGATCACTAAAAAGTGGTCATTGTTAATTATGTTAGCTATTGATCCAGTCTTAATGCCTTAACACAGCTTTAAAAACCTCTTAAACTTCCTTTCAGCTCTAACATTGTATGAATTTATGGTTTATTCAGGTAGGTTTTAAATTACAGAGTATTTCTTAGGTTCTAAGGGTCATATGGATAAATACCCACACACTCATAATGGTCTAGGACAAACAGGAGAAAGAATTTATCATCATCTCTGTTCCATTGTTTTTTGACTAAGAAGTTTGCTTTTTGACTAAGAGATTGAAAACCCTCCTCAGACCCTTTTTAGTTGCTTGAAAATTAATTCTTTTTTTCTTGTATTTATGACTCACTATAATTTTGATTTTAAATGAAGGAAACTTATTTACTTTAAAAAAAAAAAACTTTGAAGTGTCTTACTCATAATGTAATAAAAGTTATTCTGACACAGCATAATGTATCTTTACAATATAGCTAGTATGTTAATGGTGTTAGCTGAACTTATTTTGATGATAAATAAGTAGTTCTTGGAAGTAAGTATTATGCCCATCAGGAATTGCCTGGCTTGTGGTTTCCCAGAATTGGGATCAGTGCTAAAACCAGGGAAGTCCTGGGCAAACTGTGGGAAGTCAGGCACCCTAGAAATAGAAATAGTCTAGTGACTCCAAAAAACTTTCTCTGGGATTTAGATGTAACATAAAGTCAAAGTAATTTTTCCCGTGAGAGAAGCCATTATAATATTTAGAAAGAAGTAGTCCATTTTCTCTAGTGATCTTTCAATTTTGTCATGCCTTGATTGAATCAAATTAGATTTTATAAGTAGTTTAGTACTACTTGCTGGAGTTCTTGAAATCAATTTTGTGGGTGCAGTAGGTGGTCATAAAAAATAAATAGTATGTTCAGATAGAACTATCAGTTTGATTATATCTGTTTTCCCCCATTGAGGTAAATTAAAATCTGCCCATGCCCGTGTGCTTTGACTTTATCTCCAACAGTGAAAGAGTCCATTTGCAGTATTTAAAAAACATACATTCCTCGTGTAGAGCAGTCGTCAAATATAATCCGTAGGCATGCCACTGTAGTTGTAATTAAGCAAATAATGTTCCAAATCTTTTTCTAGCCAGAAAGGATTTTCTGGAAACAGACATTGAGCTTTATAGGTAAAGAGAACATTTATTGTTTAACTTTGCTTCTATTGGTATGATTGAATAGTTAAGTATTTACCTTAACCATTTTTTGGAGGCAGTACTATTTAATATTTGTGTATGCTGACAGTAAACATTTGTTCTACCTTTAAAATGGCATTATTGTATTCACATGAAGAGGAAGATTGTGAGTTTTATACTACCTGTTTTTTAAAGCCTCATTTTTTGACATCCTAGAGACAATTTTCTACTAAAGTTTGTTGAAGGGTATAAAAAGATATCCAAAACAAGTCTAATATTTTTATTTGCTAAGAAACCTGAAGAGTCCAAGGCTAAAAGCAACTCAGAATGTAATTAGATCTCAATTATATGGGGCAGTAATCTTCTAATAATTAATTTATTTCTATTATTCATTTATTTGTAATTTTTTTAATGTTTATTTTTGAGAGAGACAGAGACAGAGTACGAGCAGGGGAGGGGCAGAGAGAGAGAGACATACACAGAATCTGAAGCAGGCTCTAGGCTCTGAGCTGTCGGCACAGAGCCCAGTCTGGGGCTTGAACTCACAAACCGCGAGATCATCACCTGAGCCAAAGTTGGACACTTAATCGAGTGAACCACCCAGGCGCCCCCTAGTAACTAATTCAAAATCATTGTTTCTTGGACAGAAGGATCTTGACTGGGGTATTGAATTTCAACTTTCTTTAATCCTAAAAATACATTGAATCAGGCAGACTAATAATTATTATTTAGGTTGCAAATAAATTTTATTCTTCTGATGACTTCTTCTAGTTAGGTTATTCATTAAAAAATGAGCCCTCAATTGTTAAATTGCCATTTTTATTAAAAAAAAAAAAAACTAAGAGTAATTTTTTTTCTTTTTTTTTTTTACGTTTACTTATTTTGAGAGAGGAAGAGAGAGAGAGGCACAGAGAGAGAATCCCAAGCAGGCTCCACACTGCCAGCTTGGAGCCTGACACGAGGCTGGAACTCATGAACCATGAGATCATGACCCAAGCCAAAGCCAAGAGTCGGGTGCTTAACTGACTGAGCCACCCAAGTGCCCCAAGAGTAAATTTTTTTTTTAATTCCAGTATAGTTAAAATAGTGTTATATTAGTTTCAGATGTACAATATAGTGATTCACCAATTCCATATATTACTGATAAGCTTATCGTGGTAACTGTACTCTTAATCCCCTTTACCTATTTTACCATCCACCCACTCACCTGCCCTCTGGTAACCAACTATTCTCTGTAGTTAAAGTCTGGTTTTTGGCTTGTCTTTTTTTTCTCCTTGTTTGTTCTGTTTTTTAAATTTCATATATGAGAGAAATTATATGGTATTTCTCTCTCTCTGGCTTGTTTTGCTTATAATTATACTCTCTAGCTCCATCCATGTATTGCAGATAGCAAGATTTCATTCTTTTCTTGTGGCTGAGTAGTATTCCAGTGTGCGTGTGTGTGTGTGTGTGTGTGTGTGTGTGTATCTTTATCCATTCATCTATCGATGGACACTTGGACTGTGTATGTAATTTGGCTATTGTAAATAATGCTGCTACAAACATAGGGCTGCATATATCCTTTCAAATAAGTATTTTCATATTCTTTGGGTAAATACCGAGTAGCTCAATTACTAGATCATATGGTGATTCTGTATTTAAATTTTTAAGGAGCCTCCATACTGTTTTACAGAGTGGCTGCACCAGATTACATTCCCACCAATGGTGTAAGAGGGTTCCTTTTACTCTATATCCTCACCAACACTTATTGTTGCTTGTGTTGTTGGTTTTAGTCATTCTGACAGGTGTGAGGTGATACTTCGTTGTAGTTCTGATTCGCATTTCCCTAATGATCAGTGATATTGAGCATCTTTTCATGTATGCTGGCTATAAAAGATAATTGTTTTCATTTTTAGTTCAGTAGAAGATTATCATGTATGGTATATACCCAAATTTAAGATGCCTGAATTTGATATTTCAAAATAAAGATGGGAAGACATTCTTTATAAAAGGACTAAAGCAGAGGGGCACTTTGGTGGTTCAGTCAGTTAAGCTTCCGACTTCGGCTCATGTCATGATCTCCTGATTTGTGGGTTCAAGCCCCGCGTCGGGCTCTGTCCTGACAGCTCAGAGCCTGGAGTTTGCTTCAGATTCTGTGTGTGTGTGTGTGTGTGTGTGTGTGTGTGTGTGTGCGCGCTTGCGTCTCCTTCTCTCCCTCTCTCTCTCCCTCCCTCTCTCCCTCCCTCTCTCCCTCCCTCTCTCCCTCCCTCTCTCCCTCCCTCTCTCCCTCCCTCTCTCCCTCTCTCTCTTCCTCTCTCTCTCCCTCTCTCTCTCTCTCCCTCTCTCTCTCCCCCGCCTTCCCCGTCTTGTGTGTTCTCTCTATCTCAAAAATAATACATAAAAGTTAAAAAAAAAGTTATAAAAAATAAAAGGACTAAAGCAGGCACTATGGAATCAGGAGATCAAAAGCAGACACTATGGAATATTCTGGGGTAGCCTTCTCATTGAATAGTTTATACATACTCACACAACAGAGAAGAGACCTACAGAGCATCCATGGGTCTTGTGAAAAATGCAGAAGCTGAGTAGCATAGCCTCTGGGATTCAAACAGGCAGGTGTGTAAGCCTGTGTAGAAAAGAGGCCCAAAGACCTGGTTTGTTTAAAACTCTTTATTCAGAGGGCATAGATTTAGATGTAATTATTCAAACCTCTTGGTTTAGGTAGAGTTCGACCTTAGCACTCACAGAAATGAAATATATCAGCGTAAGGTATGATACTGAGATCCTGTTGCATTTATTATTTGATCGTAGTTTGGCCTAAAAAAATATATCTCTCTTGCAGACAACATAGTGACAGCCGTCACTATGCAAGCACTGTACTTAGCACTTAATGTACATTCTTCCACTTAATGTTTATGGCAGGGCCTGATAGGTTTAAGGAGTTTGTCCATGTTTATATAGGTAACTAAGAAGTGGCAAAGCTGGGATTTGAGTCTTCTTACACGTTTTACTCACAATGTGCTCTCTCAAAGCATTTGACTTGGATTCTGAATAAAACTATTTTTGCCATTATTTCTATTTTAAAACTTTTTTTCTGCTATGTGTTTAATCGTTTTTGGTTTCTAGATCTATTTTGATGATACTTGTGGAAAGCATCTCAAATTTCCATATTTTTGTTTGTGTTTTCTTTTTTTTTTTTTTCCTTTCCAGTAAGTGTGTGATGGAAAATGTAAGGTAGGAAGAAATTAATATACACAGGAGTTTTCCAGTACTCTTCACTGTATTTCATCTTCTGTTTTCTTGTTATGAATTTGAGCTAAGATATCTCTTTGCTTCTTTTCTCCTTTTGTATTTATATCTCTTTGATTATCTGGACTTGAAGTTAGGCAAATCCTTTCTTCTTAATTCAGCTGATGTGCCCACACACATTTTTGAAGGGAATTTTTAAGAAAAAACTAAGGGAGGAGTGCCTGGGTGGCTCAGGTTAAGCATCCCGTTAAACATCCGACTTCAGGTCATGATCTCATGGTCCGTGGGTTCGAGCCCTGTGTTGGGTTCTGTGCTGACACCTCAGAGCCTGGAGCCTGCTTCAGAATCTGTCTGCCTCTCTCTCTGCCCCTCCCTCATCTCTTGTTTCTCTCAAAAATAAACAAACATTAAAAAAATTTTTTTTTAAACTAAGGGAAAATAGCTCAAAACAAATGAATATACAGAAAATGAAAATGTATTTTATAACAAATACTAGCTGTAATTATAAGCTAAACAAAATTTTTAAGTCCTACTCAACTGACTGATTACCCAATCCTGCCAAAACTGGAGAAAATGGTGTTTTCTTTTTCATCATAATCTGTAGCCACTAGCAGGGAAAAGAAGGGAAATTTATCTCCATTCTTTTAAAAAAATAAAAAAAAAATCTCTGAGAATACACCATATTTAATTTCTTCTTGGTTGGGCACAGTGTAAAGAACATGGGTTCTGGCCTCACAAATTTTATTCAAATCTTGGTCTGGTCACCAAGACCAATCTTGATCAAATCCAGTGTGCATTAAATGTTCATTTCTTTTCCCTTCTGTTTTTGGAAAGAGGCATAGAATGGTATTCATAATTGGTTTTGGAGTCATAAATCCTTGAAGTATATTAAATTTAGTATGCTTTAATTTATCTGAGTAGTATGCCACAGGAATGAGCCTAGGTCTTGCTTAATATTTTCATAATAAAATCAAAAGAATATTAATGATGGACAGAAACTTCCCTTCTTTGTTTAAATGAGCTTAGTTGTCTATTAGAGAAGCTAAGTATCTTTCCCTAAGCCATACAGCTACTTGGTAAAAAGAGGCACAAGAACCTAGATCTCAGTTTTATTCATGAAATATTTATGGAGTTTGTTTGGCAAACCAGGCAGTGTGCTAGACCCAGGGGAAATTATCCTAATTCTCAGAGAGCTCACAGACACTTGAAAGCAGATAAACATAAATTTAAGAAGGTAAGTGCTATGATGCAGGTGTGCATAGGAGGTTGTGGAGCATAAAGAAGGGTCACTGTTAGTATGGAAGTTAGTAAGTTTCCTGGAGGACTTGAAGCTTGAGCGTATTCTAAAGGATTCCTAATTAAGAATTAATGCCTTACCAAAAAAATCTGCTCATGTTTGGTTCCCTTTATTCTTCGAATGTTTTAGCACTAAGATCACTTTTTTTTATACCTATATGTTACTTTTATTAGCAACCCCAACATTATTGCATGTAATCACCATGTCCTGTAAGTTTCTTAATATCCTCACATCTAAGCAGAGTTTCTTTTACTTATTTCACCCATTTTCCAGGGTTATGCTTTACATTTTTTTCATTTTTCTTTTCATTTTCATTTTGCTCACCACTGTTGGATCTTTTCCATTTTCTGTCTTCCTCCATGTCCAAACTTTCCTCCTTAAGCAATTCAGATTATATATACCCCCTTATTATAATCACTCCATCACAAACACCTTTAATTTTTAAATAATTGTGTTAAAAGTCACTTTGAGTTATGTAATTTCTATTATCTGAATACATGAATGGTCTCTAAAGCAAATTTTTAGAAGTATAGCCTATCCTGATTTAGACCTCTGGTCTGAAGATGAGAGTGGGTATGATTTGGTGATATGTATTCATATTCTTTTTAAAAGCAGGCTATCCAGGGGTGCGTGGATAGCTCAGTCAGTTGAGTGTCTGACTTCTGCTCAGGTCATGATCTCACTGTTTGTGGGTTCAAGCCCCGCATTGGGCTCTGTGCTGACAGCTCAGAGCCTGGAGCCTCCTTCAGAATCTGTGTCTCCCTCTCTCTCTGCCCCTCCCCCACTCATGCTCTGTCTCTCTCTCAAAAATAAACAGTAAAAAATAATTAAATAAATAAATAAATAAATAAAAGCAGGTTATCCCGTGCATATCAAGCAATGATATTCATGTTACCAGAGCCCATTTACTTTCCCACAATTTCATTTTATTTTTTAGGATGGTATACCAGAAGAACAATTACGAATGCATCTGCACTGTTGTTTGACGCTTTGTGATTTCTGGGAGCCAAACATTGTAATTGTCACCATTCTATGGGAATATTATAGTAAGAACCTGGTGAGTAAATAAAATATGAACGTGTTCCAGGAATTTGAAGAATTTGTACATATTTGAGGAATATTTTTATGGTTTAATTATGAAAAGTTACAGATTTTTCTTAAAAAATTAATTTTTCCAAGTAGATTAGAGTAGCTAAAAAATATTATTTTACCTTTCATAAGCATTGTTTATAGAGCATTGACATAAGGGAATGGAACATTTTGTCTCTTTTCTCTTAAGAGTGAGAGTAAGCAAAGGAGCCAAAATTGCACCAGAAAGATATTTCTTTTTAATCCTCATTTATAAATGTTTTCTAACAATTACTGATTACTAGCAACACATTGAACAGTTAATGCTATTCTGAATAAGACATAGTCTTGGCATTTGAGTTGCTTATAGGTTAGTGGACATTGTGGGGAAGAAGTTACAGTACTGTGGAATGTCCAAGGACAGAGTATCTGACCCAGTGTATAGACTTGTGAAAGGCTTTATGAGGTTGTAATTTTTTAACTGGAGAATGAGTAGAATTTTCCAGGCATAGAAGAAATGGAGTGTTCAGGTGAAAGGAACATAATGAACAAATGTATGAACACATAAAAAACTTGGTCTTTTCCTACCGTGTTAAATAGTTTTGGATAGGTCTGATATGACTATGGGACGAAACAACAGATAAGGAACATAGGGTAGTCAGTGACTAGATTCTGTAGGGTTGAAGATAATGTGCAGGTTGAGTTATGATTTATTCCAGAGACATAGAAAACCAAGGATGTGACATATTGGGTATGTGTGTGAGAGAGTTTTCTGAAAATGCTATAAATAAATTTGGTGTTATATGAATAGTCCAATGTAATAATAAATGCTAATAATGCATTGAGTTAGTAAAATAGGGGCAATGGATTTAGAAAGGAGAGGATATGTTTGAAAAATAAAAATTATAAAGGTAGGTTTATAGGATTTAGTTACCTGTTATGTGTGGAAAAAAGAGAAGATTTGGAGTATTTGAGTTCCTGAGTAAATAGTGAACCCTTCAATCAAGATAGAAAATGGAAATGGGAGGTTTACAAGTAAATTACTACTTTGGGTTTATACATAATGGAGCTTATTAAAAATAAGAAAAACACCTTTCTCTGAAGCATAATTTCAGGCTGATTGGAAAAATGACCCATTCTAGTTCTGAGACAACATGTGTATGAGTCCACAGTGTCTTGTCATATCTGAAAGCTGGGAAATATCAAAGTAAGATGGAGTCATGTCAAAAGGAGGTCCCATTGCTCCAATGCTGGGTAAATTTGAGCATAAGAAAGAATAATGATTGCTATGGATTGAAACTTATCAAATACAGGGGCGCCTGGGTGGCTCAGTTGGTTAAGCATCTGACTTCGGCTCAGGTCATGATCTCACAGCTTGCCAGTTTGAGCCCTGCATCAGGCTCTGTGCTGACAGCTCAGAGCCTGAAGCCTGCTTTGGATTCTGTGTCTCTCTCCCTCTCTGCCCCTCCCCCACTTATGCACTCACTTGCGCGCGCTCTCTCTCTCTCTCTCTCTCTCTCTCTCTCAAGAATAAACATTAATTAAAAAAAACCAAACCCTCATTATTCTGAAAACTATAAATGAGAATATAAACTATATTTAAGAATAACCAAATTTCTAATAAGCTAATTAAGAAGTAATGATAGAAATAGAAAATCACTATTTTGTACATCTGATGAAGTAAGGCTTCTGGGCAGTGATCATTAATGGCTACTAAAATTGTTCAGTGAGAATCTTGGGGATCACTCAGATTAACAGATCAGGTTGATAAGAACCTCAATCTTAACGTCACAAAAGGAATGACACAATTTAATGTGTCTCTTTTCCTAATTGCAACATGAAGTGCCCAGTACTACCAATGGAATATTCTTATCAAAAAACTCAACCTGCATGAATCTGATCAATCCTCTAGATACAGCTACCGATTTTCAGAACAAATAGGGGATAAAAGAGTACATTACATGACACTAGGGAGATACTAGCAGCTAAATCCAGATTGGAGAAAATTCTACACAATAAATGACCTAATACAAAAATAAATGGTATGACATAAACTCTGGGAAACTTACATAAGAGATTAAAGAAGCAACCAAATGCAATGGATGGATCTTGTATGTTTCCTAATTTGGACAGACCAACTGTTAAAAAGACATATTGGAGATGTTTTAGGAATTTGAACAGCCCTTGGTGTCTCTGCTTTTGTGGAATTTTTATTTTGGCAGGATGTGTAGTACTGTTTGTAATTTATGTGATCAAGGCAAGTCAAACTTTTAGTGAGCTAATTGGGATTTCCATTTTTGTTTACTTGGATTTAATACTTATATTCTTTTCTTTTTTTCTTTTTTGCTTTTAGAATAGTTCTTTTAGCATCTCTTGGCTTCCTTTGAAAGGCCTTACACATATCATTAAGTCACCCTTGTCTATGCTAGAAATGGTGAAGACTTGCTGTTGTGATAAACAAGATAATGGCCTGTATAAATCCAGCAGTAGTTACACCATTTTCCTTTGCATTTTGGCAAAAGTTGTTAAGAAAGCAATGAAGAACAATGGCCCTCATCCTTGGAAACAAGTCAAAGGAAGGTATGTGCCATATATTTCTTTGTCATGAACGTTCACTCTGAAGAAGTGTTACTTACTGTTTGTATTTTTTAAGTTAACTTGTGCTTAGAAGTCTTTATGGCTTATACATTTAAAATGTATTCCCTAGTGTATACAGGACAACAAAACATGCAGCCTTTTGATCCTGCCAATTTACTATAGTAAGGAACAAACCTAGTATCTAGAACTTGGGGAGAATTTTGGTTTATCTCATCTGTCCTAAAGATTGAAATTCCATATATTAAATATATTAGAGAACTGTTGTTTCTTTTGCCAAAATTAATTGTAACGTTATTATATAATTCAGTGCATAAATTTTATTCAAAATTACAGAAATAGAAAACCTTTCCAAATCATACACTGGCAGGTAATAGAGTCAGTCTGTAAAACTCTGCATTCTTTGAATTCAGCAGTCCCATTAGTCCTGCTTCCTTGAATGAAAACTAACCAGAAGATAGAACCAAATAACTCAAATGTTCTCATTTGAGAAGAATGCCCAGTTTTCATTTCTGGTGTGGTAAAATAAACTTTCGGTCATATTTATCTGGTTTTTGTTTTTGAGAATTTTGCTTGTTAAATAGATATGAATTTTTATTATCTTCCCTTGATCTACTTTCTTTATCTGTTAGCCCTTTTTCTAGCCCTCTTTGTAAAATATACTGCCCCCCACCACTTGCTCAGCTTATATAATGGGAGCTCTTGCAGAGTAAGAATTCCTTCATGTTCTAGGTAGGGATTTGTCAGGAACCACTAAATGAAATTTCTGTTTGATTCCCACATATGACTTGCAAGATGATGGTGATACAGTAGAATTTTTTTAGTGTATACTTTTTTTTAATGGTAACTTCTTTGTTAAACCTCCAAAAATTATGTGACTCAAACAGTAGTTTTTTTTTTCTGTTTGCCAGTTTATCTTTGAATCTTAAATCATTTTATGGAAGACATAATACTCAGAACTTTTATTTAAAACAAATATTTGGAATTTATTCAGTAACAGTTCTATTGTTCCTATCCTAATCCCTTAATTGATGAAGTAATCCTTTACTTCGACTAGTAAATTATATTAACACAAGAGATTTTTAAAAGGGGAGTCTTGCACATTTAAACACTAACCATTTTACTTTATCAATAAGTAAAAATAATTTTTCCAGCACGTTGAATTGTCTTAGGTATAATTCTGGCAAGAGCAGGTCTTTGTGAGGGGTACAGGGAGAAAGAGTTTAAGGAAAATTGTTTTAAAATTGCCCCATTAAGATTTCTTTAAAGCACATCAAATTGTACTTAAAGGAGTATATATTTGGGGTGTGTGGGTGGCTCAGTCAGTTACATGTCCATCTCTTGGTTTCAGCTCAGGTCATGATCTCATGGTTCGTAGATTTGAGCCCGTGTCAGGCAGTACATTCATAGTATGGAGCCTGCCTGGGATTTTCTCCATCTCCCCCTCCCCCCTCCCCCTCCCCCTCAAAATAAATAAACTTTAAAAAAGGGATATATATTTCTTATTTGACAATAAAAATTAAAAAAGAAAGGTGATTAAGAGTACTAAAATAACAGGAAAAGCCATGTACTGTATGAAAAGAACTTATACTGTCCTTTGGGGAAGACCACTGAATCCTTTTAATTCACTCATAGATGATTGCTGCTTCACTGAGAAATTTGAAGGTATGAGTATTCTGTATTTTCAAAATAGAAAAAGTGACAATGGCAACATTATAATGAAGAATTAGCTAAATTTACAGTAATGAGATTGTCATGAGTATTGAGTGAGCTGTTATTTTAAAAGGTTATTTTAAAAGCTGTTATTTGAGGGGCGCCTGGGTGGCACAGTCGGTTAAGCGTCCGACTTCAGCCAGGTCACGATCTCGCGGTCCGTGAGTTCGAGCCCCGCGTCAGGCTCTGGGCTGATGGCTCAGAGCCTGGAGCCTGTTTCCGATTCTGTGTCTCCCTCTCTCTCTGTCCCTCCCCCGTTCATGCTCTGTCTCTCTCTGTCCCAAAAATAAATAAATGTTGAAAAAAAAATAAAATAAAAGCTGTTATTTGAAAATTTTTTAAGGTAATTTTTTTTTGTTTTGTTTTGCAGAATATATTCTAAATTCCATCAAAAAAGAATGGAAGAACTAACTGAAGTTGGTCTTCAGAACTTTTTCATCCTTTTTCTACTCTTAGCAGCTGTTGCAGAGGTGGAAGATGTAGCAGGTCATGTGTTAGGCCTCCTGAATTTCCTCAAGCCTTCCTTTATAACATCTCCTCTCATTTGGAAGGGTCAAGTGGCCTTCCTCTTGATGTATATCCAGAAAAATCTGGACATTGGTGTTTTGGCTGAGAAATTTTCAGGTGCTTTTCGAGAGAAAGCAAAAGAATTCTTGGTATCTAAGAATGATGAAATGGGACAAAGACAGACTCTCTGGACCCTTCTTTCCATCTATATTGATGGTGTTCAAGAAGTGTTTGAGACTAGCCATTGCTTGCATCCTTCCCATGAAAAACTGCTTAATGATGGATTTAGTATGCTTCTGCGAGCTTGTCAAGAATCTGAACTTAGAATCGTGTTGAGCTTTCTACAAGCTGTTCTGGCCAGAATCAGGTACGTTTTCCAGTAAATATTCTAATTTATTGATTTATTTTATGTCATCACCTGTGTTGATTCTATATTAAAGTTTTCCTTTCGATACACTCATGAAATCCAAATGGAGAGAGAAGAGTTGGTTTTACTGCTATGTTGGCATAAGTAGTTTCCAAACTGTTACTTTGAACAGTAATTCTTTAAAAAGAAAGTTTATGTGCTAACACATAAAACTAAACTCCGAGCAGCTCTGGTGCAGTCCCGGAACTGCTTCTTTGCCCCTCCTTCCCTTTTTACCTTTGCTAAAGGAATAGTATTATCCAAAGGAATGTTTCAGATAGTCTAAACAAGATCATGAGCTCAAATCTAAGGTGGCTTCTACTGAAACATTTGCATTTTGTGCCCTTAAGGAGAGTTTGACCACCCTGTACCATTAAAAAAAAAGGTAAGCTTCTTTAAATTATTTTGCTGCAGAGTTCTAACCTCAACTGCATGAAATATTTCCAGGTAAAACAATTTATTCTGAGATTAAAATAAGATTTTTCTGTTGATAACGCCAATCACCCATATAAAACAATGTTTTCAGATCCACTTAAATACTGCTTTCGTTTTACTCCACAGAAGTAAAATCGTTTCTTATAGAATCTTCCAGATTTTTTTCTTCTCATTTATAGGCTAAAAACACAAAACAGATGATCTTTGTTCTGCACCTGCCTTTTTTCACTTAATATTTCTTTTTTTTTCCTTCAGATCGAATAAATCTTTCACCTTTCACTTAATATTTCTTTGGCAGCTTTCCATGTTAGTAGATGGATACCCATCTAATTCTTTTTAATGGCTACTTAGTGTTTCATTATATGGTTGTACCAAACTTTGTTTAACGAATACCACAATAATGTCAATTTATATTGTTTACCACTTTGTTATTTTAAACAGTTTTATTTAACATCTTTATATGTGCCTTCTCTGTGTATTTGTGGAAGAATAGATTAATTTCTAAAAATGAATTGGTCTATGTGCATTTAAATGTAGATAGATGATACCAGATTTTCTACCCCCCTCCAAAAAAAAACAAAACAAAAAAAAAAACTTGTGCCAACTTTTACACTCCCTAATAGTATATGAGAAAGCCTCCTTTCTCATTTTTAGATTAGCATATGGAGTATATTTAGAAAATATGCATTCTCAGATAAGAAATTAAATGCAGAAGTTTGTAAAAATGTTAATGGAAACTTGGTAATAGGAGAATGGGACTAATTTCAAAAGTTGGAGAGGCTTTAAAAATGTAAATAAAAGTAAGAAAGTAAGAAATTTCTTCTTTATTTCTTTTTTGTTCACTAACTTCTTTTTGTCTTTAAGCTCCTACCTAGGACTTTTTTGGTTATTCTTTAAAAATGATAATTAGAGGGGCGCCTGGGTGGTGCAGTCGGTTAAGAGTCCGACTTCAGCCAGGTCACGATCTCACGGTCCGGGAGTTCGAGCCCCGCGTTAGGCTCTGGGCTGATGGCTCAGAGCCTGGAGCCTGTTTCCGATTCTGTGTCTCCCTCTCTCTCTGCCCCTCCCCCGTTCATGCTCTGTCTCTCTCTGTCCCCAAAAAAATAAACGTTGAAAAAAAAAAATTTTTTTTTAAATGATAATTAGAAACACAAGAATAATTGTTGTATTCTTGAAAGACATACAGTATACAAATACTGTACTCATTTATTTCTTTGCCAACCTTGTCCTGCCTGTTTATAGATGAAGAAATGGAAACATGGACTTTTTGTGACTTACTAAATTAGGTTTCAGTATCACCACTCAGACTCTAACCAATCACAGCTACCTTCTTACATTACCGTTGTTAAAGTTTACAAATAACTAAACAGAAACTAACCAAACCATTATATATATATTTATAAATCATAAGCAGTTAAATGATATTTGCAAACTGTAAACCTTAAAGTGTTACCTATTCGTATATATTTATAAGTGCTTTTAGCTTTTATTTTTGCTACTAAAGAAAAGGGGGATAGTGCTTTTTGTTCAGTTTGTTTTTATGTTTTTACAAGTTACATATTTTTTAAATGAGTCATCAGATGGAAAAAATGATCACAAAGAGGTGTGGAGACAAGTAAATCATGTTTTATTTGCAGTAATTAAAAATTTTTCTTAATGTTTATTTATTTTTGAGAGAGTGAGACAGAGTGTGAGTGGGGGAGGGCCAGAGAGAGGGAGACACAGAATCTGAAGCAGGCCCAGGCTCTGAGCTGTCAGCACAGAGCCCGACGTGGGACTCGAACCACGAACCATGAGAACATGACCTGAGCTGAAGTCAGACACCTAACAGACTGAGCCACCCAGACGCCCCTATTTGCAGTAATTTATCTTTGATTTATTATCAACATTATTCCATCTAAATTTCATTTCTTATAATAAAAACAAATTTTTGCTCTTTAAATTCAATTTAGTAAAAATCCTTTAGTATTAAAGCCAAAACTATTTCAAAATGTTGGAAAAATTCTGCTTGCAAGTATCTTATAAACTGTGATGCATCTCTGGTAATCATGGGCATTACTAGTCAAGTACAAAGGTAGGAATCAAGGGTGCATGTTGAAGATTATTGATGATATAAGGTGAAAGCAAGTATACATTTATATTATAAATTTCTTTTAACTGGATCTCCTTTGGGTTTGTAGTCTGCTATCATCTAAACCAAGGCCGTTGATCTGTAGGACTAACCTATGAAAAAGACACAAATATATTTATGTTGATAACATTTAATTCCTTGCACACATACCTACTTTTAGTTTTGTTTTATAATGCCCAACTATGATTAAAAACAGTTGCTGTAAGTGACTGTGTAATCGTATATCACTTCCGTTGCCATAATTGTAGAGCATTTTTAGCAGAGAGAAGAATGAGGTCAATGTGTTTGAGTAACAGTGAGTGGAGCATGCAGCTCCTGGGTGGCTCAGTCAGCTCAGTGTCTGATTCTTGATTTCGGTTCAGGTCATGATCTTACAATTTGTAGGATTGGGTCCTATGCTGGCAGTGCAGAGCCTGGTTGAGATTCTCTCCCTCCCTCTCTCTTTGCCCCTCACCCACTCACATTTTCTCTCAAAATAAATATAAAAAAAAAAAAAAAGTGCAGTAGTGTGGGGAGTCTTCATTAAAGCTATCATCATGTAGGTACTACCATCTTTTAATTTTCTGAAGCTTGCATTGTAATTTGCACACAGTTCTTCAGTGAGACTGATTAAAGTATATAATAAGAGGGACTGTGACTTGGATGGTTTTGTTTTATTTCATCAGTTTTAGAGCTTCCAAGGCAGATATCCTGAAGATGGACAGGCTTTTAGTTTCGGATCTTTGGGGAAAGAACCCCAGAGATCATTCAGGATTGTTTACTTAAAAAGAAAGAAGAAAGGGAGGCAGAGAGGGGAAACACAAGAAAAAGTCCTTTAGATATTTGATCATAGAGATGTGTTTGTTCCTACTTTCTTAATCCAAAATCTGGAACTTCTCTGAGGATCTTTAGGTATGCTATAATATTAGTATTACTTTTAATATTATTAAAAGGTTCAAAAATGTTTTGATAGTTGATAAAAACTAAATTATAGGCTCCCCGCCCCCCTTTTAAGAACAGAGCTAAATTCTTTGAATTTGGGTTTAGATAAGGAAGATGGGTTACATAGATTGATGATATTTATTCCTGGCTGCATCCCTGACAAGGAAAAGAATGAAATACTTTACCTTAGCAATCTCTTCTGTTTTCAAATTCAGGTGGGAATAAGGTACCAGTCCTTGCATAAATGTGTGTGCAGGATGTGTGAGTGTGTATGTTGAACTGGGTAATAGTTTTATAACTGTATGACAGAGAAATTATAGGTAGGAAGGAACGAAGATCACTGATTAAAGGGAGAAGCGGCTCCCTCTAGGCTGTTAAGAAATAATAACTTCATATGCCACTTTCTGCTAACTGGAGCTGATGGCTCACCAGAGCATTCTTTATTGCTGATTAAGTAGCATTATGAAAATACTGACTTGGTTATGTTAACTAAATGCCTCCATGTTTAAAACTTCGAATGTCAAGCAGTTTTTAGCAGTCATCTTTAACATTTCACATTACCTTTCTGGAATCCCATTTCTGGTTCTCACTTGCTGTTATTTGAGGTTAATATAAAAATGGCAGCTTTCATTTGTGGAGTTAGGTGTAGCCAAAAGCTTTTCTTTAATTATATCCATTCATGCTGCTATAGTTAAGGGTCTGTCAGCATTTCCATTATAAACCTCCATTTTCAGGGTTTTATAACACAGCTATGAAAATTAGCTCTGGGCAAAAACTTGACATACAAGGCCTCATGAGATTCTCCCTCCTCCCCATCCCCCTTTTTCATTTTTACTGAAGTAAGGGTGAGTGATTTCAAAATGCCTTTTGGCATCTGCAAATATCATTTGGAGTTTAAAAAGAAACAATAAATTTTCAGGCTTTGTACCTGTTTGTTCTACCACTTAAGGGAGGTTGTGGACTTATGAATTTAAGCCAAATGGATATTGATCAACTGACATCCTATTTTGTATTAAACAAGAGCCTGGTTGCAGAAGAGGTCTAAAGGCAGTTGAAAACTTGTCTCAAATGTTAAATTTTGAGACTATGAAATAATTCAGAAGAGATGGTTAGTTTCTTTTTGATATTCTATGTGCTGAGTACAACTCCTTAAAAGATTAAGCCTCTGTTTTCCTGGCTTCAAAATACATTTTGAGAATACATATATTTTTAAACCCTTTTTCTTTTCCAGTGAGCCTAGAAATTCATCTGTGTGTTATATATCAATTTTGACATTTGGGATTGGGCGGGGTTGGGGGGGGGTTTGTGTATGCACGTGCATAGAACTGTGTTTATTATTCCCCTAAAATGTTTTTCTTGCTCAGTAGTTCTAGTTATTTTAACTTTTATTAGTGTGGTATCATTTATTCTAAACATTTTTTTTTTTTTTAATCTGTGAGAGAATTGGGGTTGTTTAGGTAGGGAAGGAAGAAGTACAAGAGGAAATGTTCTCCTGAGGGACTGCTGGATGCCAAAAAATGCATATGAATTTTCAGGAAAAATAGAAAGGATGCTTTTGACAGCATGCAGGCCTTTTCCTCCTTTTGTTATTGGGTTTTCTATTATTATGAGTGGTTACTGCTTATGTATGTATGATTTGATGCATGTTTTTGGCATTGTTCTAATAATTTGGGAGAGAGCACATGATTGTGTTTCATAGATATTTCTAGTTTTTATTTGAAAAATCAAATAGTTTTGTTGCTTACTAAAAGTGATCCATCTACCAGTTTTGGTTGCTTCTGAGAAAGGATAAGCATCTCAAGGGAAAGTAGTATAAATCTTAATATTTTGAGAGTATGTAAAAAGTTAATGATTTTTTCCATTATTAAATATTTTATTTATCTTTCAACTGAGATTTTAATGTATATGATAATTAGTATTTTACCTTAATATTAACTGTTTACTAGGCTTGAATTTTGCAAAGTATTTTCACTATAGCTTTTCATACAACATTTTATAAATTCATGCAGTTATATAAACTCAGTTTTGTGAACTTTTTTTGTTTTGCTAAAACATAGATTACTTAATTTTTCATACATAGGAATTAATATTTAAGTCATTTAGTCTGCAACTAGATCTGTTACATACACATGGATTCTCCTTACATAAGTACAAAATAATTCTTTTAAAATATTTTAAGGGAAAACTTATGTGTCCAAATCTCAACTTTATTCATTCTGCAATGAGGTAATAGCACATATTTTAATAGGTGTTTTGAGGATTAAATGCAATAACGAGTATGAAGTTTTTGGCACAGAAAGTGTTCGATACATGTGAGCCGTTGCTCTTATTGTCATTACTGCTGTTTTCAAAAGAACCCATAATCATTTCTATGTATTACACTTTAAGCCTGGCAACCTCAGTAAACACATTCACATGCACGCATGTACGTACTTACACCTTGGATAGTTAACTCATTCTGATATTGTACTTTTAACACAGTGGCCATTCAGTAAATGCATTTGGATGTGTAAATGAATCAGATTGCTTAAAAACAAAGTCCAGATTGTAGGGAACATGAATATTGCCTAATAATTCTAGAACTGTTAAAAGTTGTGATTGTATATGTCTGAGATGCTAAGGAGCTGCTGTAGAAAAAGAAAACTAATTTCTTAAGGTAGAAATGTGATATATAAATATGTCCTTCCTTTCTCCGTATACCCAGTTGATAGAAATTTTTTTTAATGTTTCATTCCTTTTTTATTCTCACTACTATTTCCTCCATTTTTAGACCATTATTAAGGTTTCCTACTCTCTGTGCCTCCAGTGCCTTCTGTCTTCAGACCATCTTTTTTTTTTTTTTTTTTTTTTCTTTAACAGCTTAATTGAGATATGTTACTTATCATACAATTCACTTACTGGCCAGCTTTATTAAGATATAATTCACATACCATACAGTTAAATGGTTATTATATATCATGGTTATCGTATATTTACATAGAGTTATACAGCCATCATCATAATTTTAGAACAGTTTGTCACCCCAGAAGGAAACACTATACCCATTAGCAGTCACTCTCCATTTTCCCCTACCCAACCTCCATCCTTAGCAACAACTAATCTACTTTATGTCTCTATAGATTTGCCTTTGCTGGACCTCTCATAAAAATGGAATCGCCCAACATGTAATCATTTGTAACTAGTTTCTTTCACTTAGAATAATGATTTTAAGGTATATCCATATTACCACATATATCAGTACTTTATTCCCTTTTATTGCCATATAATCCATTGTACCCACATTTATTTATCCATTCATCTCTTGATGGAGATTGAATTGTTCCCACTTTTGGGGTTCTATGGATAATATTGCTATGAACACATGTATTAGCTTTTGTGTGGAAATGTTTTTCTCTTGGGTATATACTTAGGAATAGAATTGCTGGGTGATATGGTAACTCTGTTTAACCTTTTATGGAAATACTGAACCATTTCTAGTATACCATTTGATATTCCCACCAACAGGGTTTAAGGTTTGAAATCTGTCCACATCCACACCAGCACTTGTTGCTAAGTGTCTTTCTGATTGAAGTGATCTTAGTGGATGAGAGGTAACATCTCATTATAGTTTTGATTTGCATTTCTGGTGGCTAATGATATTGTGTGTTTTTCATGTGCTTATTGATCATGTACCTATTGACTATTCTGTTTTCTTTGGAGACATATCTATTTGGATCCTTTGCCCATTTTTAAATTGGGCTTTTTGTTAGTGAACTGTAAAGAATTTTTTATATGTTCTAGAGACAAGTCCTTCATCAGATATGTGGTTTGCAAATATTTTCTCCCATTCTGAGGGTTATCTTTCACTTTCTTGATGTTGTCCTTTGCAGCATAATTTTTTTTTTTATTTTAATGAAGTCCTATTTATTTTTCCTTGTGTTGTTTGTGCTCATCTCATTTTTCCACATTTATCTTTTTAGAGAACAAGTCTATTTACCTCAGTCTGTGTTTTAACACTGTTACTGACTGACATCCTGATAACCACAGAAAATTTCACAGTCCTTGCCATGGTCTTCAGAGTCTTCCACAGTCTGGCTTTCCCACATTTGCAACTTTTTCTTGTGATTTCCCGGTTATTTTGGTCAGATGGAACTACTAATTCTCAAGAATTCTCCAAATCTTTCTTACTTTTGTCTTTTCCTATCAGAACCAGTTGAGGGCTCAGGCCAGAACATAGTAGAGAAAGATCTGAGGACTGAATAAGCCAAAGTGAGGTGATAAACAATGATAATAAAAGGGTTAAATCCAGGGAATGAAAGTAATTGTCAAGATCAGAAGTCAAAAATGGTCAGTGCTGGTCATAGTAGGCATAGAGGTGGAGTAGCAGAGTACAGGAAAAGAAAAACGAAACAAATGATTTATTTAGAAGGATTTAGAAGGGTAAGGTAACTTCAGAAATTATTACTAAATGAATGGATCAGAACTAGAGATGGAATCAGAAAGAATCGTACATGGGCATCATATATGGGAGAAGCCAGAATTCCAGGCAGTAGTGGACAATTCTACAGTAGCAAACTGTGCTTTTCTGTTTCTTTAAAAAAAAAAAAATACACCAATGTGGTGCTCAGACTCACAACCCCAAGATCAAGAGTTACATGCTCTAACAACTGAGCCACCTAGGAACCCTGTGCTTTTCTGCTTCTAAAGGAACCCCTGTTAGTGTCTGAGAGTTGCTACTCTTGTTGCTGCACAAAGTAAAATTCAACTCCTCTATCACACTAGGTATAAAGCAAGTCTTTGATACCTATACATAGTGCCTACTGTAGTGGAAAGCAGAAGACACTGTAGACAGCACGGACTTAGATGCTATACCTATTCAGAACATGGGCCATAATAATCTCTCAGTACATGTTTATTTTCTTTATTTACCTTTTTCTCTTTTTATGTGAACAACATTATCCTTTCCTACTATCCTATCCTCTCCTATCCTATTTTAGAGAAAGAGCATGAGTAGGGGAGAGGGGCAGAGAGAAAGAGAGAAAGAGCATCTTAAGCAGGCTCCATGCTCAGCACAGAACCTGACAAAGGGGCTCGACCCCAGTATCCTGGGATCATGACCTGAGCTGACATCAAAAATCAGACGTTTAACAAACTGAGACACACAGGTGCCCCAAGCTTCTCTTGAAATGTATGCTTGTCTATGTGTCCCTAATCTTGAATAATTTCTCTTCCTTTTGAACCTCCTTAACATTTTATCTCTAATATCCTTTAGTGCTTTCTACCTGTGCTATAATTATTTTTAACAGAGGATACACATTCATTAAGCAAATTATTTAAAAAAACTCAACTAATATTTATGAGTGCCTGCTATGGGAGCAGATATTATTATAGGCACTTGGGGTACATTAGTAAAGCAGTTAAATGCAGCATATATGACATGTACTCATGTATTTATTACATGAAAGATGGACCATGAGAATAGAAAGGTACTTAGGTAAGTGTTTATTGAAACCATCATCTTTTTACCATTTCATATTTTACTATTTTAGTCATTCAGCATTATTTGATAATGATTTATACTTGTCCCCAACTTTTACTTGCTTATCTAATAATTCTTGCCAGTATCCACTTGAAAGTGGACAACAGTAATTGTGCAGCCAGGCTATGGGTTTAATGTATAATCTGTATTTCACCTCCATGATTATTGCCTTCTCAAGCACCAGTGGGCAGAAAGGACTTCCAGGGAGATGACAAGAGTACATTCTTCTCAGTTAATTAAAAGGGCTTGGGTCTTATTGAAAAATAAAATTTGTGTCTATTCTAGCTAAAATTTTTGTCCCACTTTTATTATTTTAACTATTGAATAGTTATCACCAAACTCTTCTCCCACTGAAATGTGTAAACAAGTGGAGTAATTGGGCCTTTGAGCTTTTGGCTTGCTTTTGAAATTTTGAGAAGCTCTCCATTGAGTCTGGATCTACAGGAACACCTCAAATCTAAAAGTAGATATCATCTGTATTTGGATTCGGTCAGGAGCAAGGTATTTAAAGAGAGAACTGAAATAATGGAGTGAGGAAATAATCAAAAAAAGATTTTAAGACAATACCCCAGGATGGAAAATTTCTGGCAGAGAGGGCCTCTTGAGTGACCACAGCACAACGTAGGAAAATAGACTCATAACAAGGCACGTATGTGTGAGATTCAGACTGCTGCACACAAAGAAAAGGTACCAAAGTTTCTGTGACTTCTTAGTTTTCCCCCACTTTCCTTAGTCTTCTATTTTTTGTTTTTGCTGTGCCCCTAGTTTTTGATCTCCAGTTATAGGTCAGGTCTAATATTTAACACCAATTACCAATAATTATAAAATTAAAAGTAAGAGATAAATAGAGCTTTATATTGGTCCCTCCCCCCCAAGATTATTCCTACTTTCAAGAAGTGGGTGAATGGAGTTTTATACTTCTTTTCTGATTAGTAGTTCTCAAGGTTTGTAATAACTAAAAATCTGTTTTCTCTGGCATGAAACAGTAAATGTACCTCTCATAATTAGAAAAAAGAGGGAAGGTAGAGATGGAAAAATAACACTATAAAACAGAAATTGGGGCGAAAAATGTTGGGACAAAAGGCAAGGACAAAAGAAATATACTCTGCAAAGGAAGCATTTCATTATTTTGAAAGTAGATCAGCTCAGTTGTTCAGGGAATAGAAGTGCCATGATTATTTTCTGTACCAAGCACCAGAACATTTCTCTTTAGCAAATGGTAAATCAAAAGATGTTGGGTGAGGTGAAAGCTACTTTCCCCAATCTTATTTATGTCCCTGTGGTTCCTTGCCTGAACCCCACAGTTCACTATAGGTATTTGGACCACCCAGATCTTTGAAGCTTTAGATGAAATTCAGCAATGAGTTTGTAGGAAGACATTAGTACTGTGCACTTCCATGGCACCACACGGTGCTGTATTCTTAAACCAAAGACATGTTGTCATAATAAATATATTGAAGACTGGTACCTCTCATTTGTGATGCATTTGCTAAAGTTAATTCTTTTCCAACTATGGAATGGGTAAAAATATCTACAATTGTGATTTCAGTAAGTGGACCCAGTCTATAAAAACTCATTGAGATAAACTGCTGTTGCGGCTGTCATTTATAAAAGGGAGATCCTCAGAGGAAGTAATAATTTAAGCATTTACATCCAATAAATGTATAGTACAACAAGCTGCTAGACCTGTTTTTTAATGATGTGATGTGTCACTGAAGGAAAGAAACTGATCTCTTAATTATTCCATTAATTATTTTTGGATTAATAAGACCTCAGATGGCAGTATAAATTGTGGAAAAAGTAGATTCGTTATAGTTTCAAAATATTCTCAGCTATCCCACCATCTTCTGGTAATTACCCTAAAGTTATTTTCTTTAAGATATATTTTCTTGGAAACTGTCCGAGTACATTTTTGTTTTATGATACGAATTTACTACTTTTGCCACCATATGGACCATAAGGAACAATTCCTAAGCTTTCTCCATCTACCTTGTGGAGAAGGGTGAGTAATTTCTTGGTTTCAAATTTTATTTATATTTTAATAGAATTGAGAACAAATATAAGGAGTGAAACTAGCATTTGGAACTCTTAATTTCAATTGTTTCTTCTTTACCTTACAAGATATATATTTTTCTCTCTTTAGGATATCTCTTGTCAGATTTAAGGCTTATTTAAAATGAAAAGAAAGCTGGAGCAATTTTCTTTATTCCATTTCAGTCTCCTAAGGCCTATTTCCCCCTGGTGAGCTCATAGCAACAGGGGGGTTTAAGGGAATTCAGCTTTCTGCAAATTAATGTCTCACATCATGAAAATTCAGGACTTTTTTTTTTTTTTTTAATCTTGAAAAGTAATACAGTGAGTGCGAGTATTATTTCTTGCCAGCGGGTGGAAGATGAATGATTTTGTCACAGTTTTACTGCTTGATGAGCAGTGTCCTGAGGGTCAGGCTTAAGTCTGTGTCACTATGCTGCTCATTACTCTTGAGCTAAATAAGGGCTGATTGGATCTAAATTGCCTAGCACATGGGCCACAGATGAGCTCAGTGAGCAGGGGATGACCCGCTATTCAGTCTGGGAGTAACCCCGGCGTGCAAATGCAGCATTAGAACACCGTGGGAGAATGAGAGGCTACCGGCTGCTGCCAGCAAAAGAAATCGAAATGTAAAAACTCTTTGATGCTGTGATGTTAGAATTTGAAATGTAGGAAGTGACAGGTTGATGGTACTTATCAGCTTTGGCTGGATTAGAGAACAGTGTCATCTTGCTTATATAATGACAGAAGAATGAAGCCAGCAGCTAACTACTGTGCAGAGTAGAGCCTCTGCAGTTGCCACAGCCAGTCGTTGCTGCCTCCTGCTGGCAGCTTTCCTGGGAACCAGTAAAAGATAGGAGGAAAGAACCTCATCTGTACTCAATTTCCAGGAATTTGGGACTCTTTGGTGGTGAAAAGCTGCCAGTGGTAGAATGCAAAGAAAGGGTATTTTAGAGCATACTAAATAGTAAATTGTTTTTTAAAAAAAATACATCATTATTGGGAAATTGGTTGTTCCAGAATTTTCTAGTTAACCAAGAGTTAATCCATTTATGAAGTGAATCTACCCAGGGCAAGAAACCCCAGTATACTCTTCCTGGAATAGTGTTCTTTCAGGGAGCCTCAATTGGGTTGGTTGATCTCTCAATTATGTATTTTTATCAATAACAGCACTTTACTAACAACTCATCTTCAAAATCTAACAACAGATTACCAACCGCAGGGTTGGCACAGTTTGAAAGATACCTGATAAAAATACAAAGTGAAAACCACCCCTGATTATGTAGCTTATGTTGCATACAATCTTCCCCTTCGGGTTGGGGTGGAGGAAACAGGTTTCTCTCACAAGTCAGATGATTTAAAAAAAATAAAATCCACCCAAACCCTATAAGACCTCTTTTGTTTCATTTTATTCCTACAGTTATTACACATTTGTAATACAAAACTTAGAAAATGTATCCAAGTTTTTTTTAAGTTACTTAATCTTATGCTGAAAGAACTTGATATTGTTGTGTCCTTCTAGATTTTTCCTATTCATATACATTTTTTAAACTAAAACTGGGGTTAAATACAGTGTAGTAACCTGCTTTTTTCACTTTATGTATCATCAGTTGCTTATCAGTGACATCCACAGCATTATTTTGCTGGCTTCATAATATTCCATTGTGTGGATATACAGTAGTTTACCTGACCATTTCTTACTGGTGAAAATTTATACTATTTTGAATTTTTCACTAATAGATACAAAGCTTTGATTATGTTCTTTATGTGTATCTTGGCAGGGTTCTTGGGTACTGCTGTATAAATTGTGTATGGCTCAACTCCAAAGGTATCATTCATAACATTATAAAATGAGGCTTTGATCTTCATGGACATGTTTGACTATATGTGGAAGAGATTTTTTTTAATGATTTGGCTTAAAATATAGAATCCAGTGGGGCACCTGGGTGGCTCAGTTTAAGTGTCTGGCTTTTGATTTCAGTTCAGGTCGTTATCTTTCATGAGATCCAGTCCTGCATCAAGCTCTGTGCAGATAGCACAGAGCCTGCTTGGGTGTCTGTCTGTCTGTCTCTCTCTCTCTCTCTCTCTCTCAGGGGAGAACATGCCCCTGCTCGCTCACTCTCTCTTTCTCTCTCTCTCAAAATAAATAAACATTAAAAATAAAAATATAGAAATGTAGACAATTCGTTTTAAAAAGCTGAGGACTGTAGTTTAATTAAATTCAAGGTTTGTACATACATACACACACACATAATTACATCCCGCAGGAGCAAATTTTTAACTAGTAGAAAACCCGAAACTAGAAAAATCAACTTTTTCCGCCCATAGAACAAAACTGTGGTTCTGTATGTTGAAAACGTAGAAAACAGAAAGCAGAAAGCTTTTAGAGCGTGGGGCTTAAAGGACAAGATAAAGAGTTAACTAACTTTCATCTCCCAGAATTTTAAAAAGGAATTTTCCTGCACTTGTCTTTCCTATTTCCTTTAAGCAGTGTGCCTCCCTTGTCCCGTTGTTTACTATGAATATCAAATATAAAATAAAAGTTTTCATTTTAAATCTAAACCACTTGAAGCCTCTAGGAGATAATTTGTAATGCCTCTTTTATTTTCGTACTATCAAAATTCATGTATCCTATAAAGGATGTAAATAATACAGAACTGTATGGTGTGGAAAATAAAAGTCATTCCCTTCCTAAACCTTTTTTCCCACAAAGGGAACCCCTCTTAACCCTTTAGAGAATATTCTTCTCAACTGTTGAGCTATTGCTTCTCCTTTTATGCACCCTGCCTCTTTTACGACCTCTTTATTTTAAGTGGGAAAGGCGGGATTATACCTTGGATGTTTCTGCACCTTCAGTTTTTTGATGAGAGATATCAAAGACATCTCTCTGCATGTGCACACACATACACACTCTGTATTAGACTGCAGAGTATCTCGTTGAATAGTAGACCTTACTCTGTTTAACCCCAGTGAACATTTAGGAGCTATACATAATTTTAAGTTAGCTTGGCTCTTGTACCTATCTGATTTTCCAAGATTCTCACTGAAAATTTGGGTTGTTCAGTTTATTTAATGCGGATATGAGCTGTAGTTCAATTTTGTGAGTTATTGGTATATCCAGTATCAAAACCAGCCTGGCACACTTCTATTTCCGTTATCTAATGTGTGTGAATCATATAATTAATATCTTTTGCTTTTATATAGTAAGGTATATAACTGTGTTTTTCAAAAGATTGAAAGCGTGAATTTTAATCCTGATTGCCTTTTTCTTTCATTTTACTCTTCAAGTCATGTAATTTCTTTGAACCTCAATTTTTCTAATCTGTAAAATGTGTGTAATAATAGTTATTAAAGAGCTGGTTTGAAGAATAAAAGAGATATATCTCAAGTGTATAACACTAACAGAGCACCTAATAATGATTACTTTTGTTATCCTTATCGTTTGTCCATTGGTTTCATAGAAGTGAAGTGAAAGAATGTATATTACAAGTGAATTTAAGGTAGCGTTTCCCGCTCTAAATTAAAACTTTTAGAGCTCCACTCTCAGTCCGTTCAGTGTTATTCCATGAAAAGAATACTATTTATACTTACAGTAAAAGCACAAATTACTTTCTTAGTCATGTTTCTCCCACACACATACCCTTTTTTTCTTGTGACTTTAGAATTTTGACTATCAGTCACTTCACCTTTACTGAGTGCCCAGCAAGTACCTGCTATGGTGGACTCTGTGCTGGTATTGAAGAAAATAGAGATGCATAAAATCAGATCATTGCTCTCAAGTGCCCCACAGTATAGTAAGGCACACATTTAAACAAATAAAGAAATACACTGTGATCAATTGACAAATGTTGCGGAGACCATTCTTAAAACCCTTGTACATCACTTAGAGATTTTTCCCTGAGATTGTCCTACACAAAATAATGCATATGGCAATAAGCCAGTCACACTTTGCTGTATAGCTGACAGGGGGCAGATAGATATATTAGAAGGGAGATAAGTCTTTAGTAGCTTGTGCTTATGCAGATAGCAGTTCAAAAGTTTTTAAAGTTGTTTTAGACATCTTTAATATATTCCTGCCATCAATAATAAAAAATAATAAATAACTTAGCCACTTATAAATGTGTGTACGCACTTTAGTGATTTGTTAATTACAGCCATATCTCATTGATATATTTTTCTACGTTTCTTTCTCCTGACATCTACTTATTTTTCTTCTATTTCCATCCTCTGAAACCTTAATGTTTCCTTTTCCCCCCACCCTTTTCATGTGCTGTAAAACATAAACTTGTGAGCTTTTGAGGACAGTGTACTTTTGGTAATTTAACATGACAAAATAGAATCCAAAACCAATAGGTAGTATTGCATTGTGCATTTTTAAAAGTTTACGTAAATACTGTCATACCAGAAATGCTCCACACAGCCGTGCCACTTGCTTTTTTCTTTTAGTTTTATGCTTTTGAGATATACTGACAAAGAACATGTGCTTCAAGGAAATGAAGGATGTAGCCAAGAACAATAAATATTTTCGGTTCAGGAAATGGAGAATTCAACACAGAATTGTGAAGGTACAGAAGACAGTTGTACACCTGGCCCAGGCAACCACCATTCCAGATTGAAATAAAATGATGATGAGCTGTGGGAGGAAGGCCTCCAGGAAAAAGTAGGGAAAGAAAAATTATTTTTCTAGTTCCAGAGGAGAGCAAAGCAATTTCATTATAAAATGACTTTTTCTTTGAAGAGCCTACAACCCCGAATGGGGATTGTTGTAATGACCTCTCACTAAGTAACCTTGTTTATCTTTTAATGTTAATTTGCCACAGCAAATCATATGTTAAACACATCAACCTTATAAATATCATGTATATTTCAAATATTTTGTAATTTGCATTTTACATTTCCGTCAGGATGTATGAAAGTTTTAAGGGTTTTATGTATGTAAGTGCCATAATCTTTTAAACATGTTACATACATACATATACGTGTATACATACACACACAGTTAACTGTTTGTTTGTTTGTTTGTATTTATTTCCTAAGAGGAATTCCAATGTAATTCAGCAGATATTTTTTTTTATCAATACTTTGTGTGTCTCAGGACTGTACTAATAAGTATTCTGGTGTACGTGAAAATGTATCCTGCACTAGAAAATGTGTAGACTCCAAATTTTTATTTACTTATTTACTTTGACTCCAAATATTTACATTTCTACCTTCATTCTTTTCTGAATTCTGAAATGCCTAGATCATTACTTTGACCCAATATATGTATGGAATTTCTTATATTCTGAAGACCATTCTTGTAGAATGGTAAGTGGGCTCCAAAATACAAGAAATTCCACATCTTGGGTCACACTAATGGTCCAGCCTTTTCAGAATTACATTACAATGGAAGTTTTGTGATAAGATATAATCGTATCTAATTTCCCAGAAGGCAAGTGCATTTTGCCTAATTTGGAGATATTAAATATGGTTCAGTCTTTCCATTTTTTCCTTATGGACTGATATAGTCATGTTTTATCTTTTAGGATGTTATTCTGCATTTACCATTTAGCACAGTACTAGTAGGCACTAGGAACTTGTTTCATTTAAATATATAAACTTTTTAAAACTTGGGCAGATGTTGTCTTAGTCTGTTCAGGCTACCATAACAAAATACTACAGACTGATTGCATCACATAAACAACAGAAATTTATTCTCACAGTTCTGAAGGCTGAAAGTTTGAGACTGAGGTGCCAGCATGGTTGATTTCTAGTGAGAACTCTGTTCTTTGCTTTCAGAGAGGGCGCTGACTCTCACTCTGCACTCACATGATGTCCTCTCGTGCATAGATGGGGGAAAGGAGTCCTTTGGTATCTCTTCCTATAAGGACAATTAATTCTATTGGATCAGGGCCCCACCCTTATGACCTGTTTTAACCATAATTCCTTATAGTCTTCAGCTGTACTGGGGCTTCAATATATGAATTTGGGGGGAATTTAGTTTTCAGTCCATAACAGATGGGTTTATTTATTCCCATTGGAATGATGGCAGGGGCAGGGGGAGCAAAGAAGTCAGATTAAATTTTCATATATGTCATTTCTCTTTTTGTCTTTTATGGTTTTTATCCTAGAATCACTGAAGTTGGAGAATCCTTTATTCACTCTGTTGCTTCTTTCAATTCTTCTATTTATCTTAAATACAAAGTTTCCAAGTTAAGGAAATAGGCTAATATTGCTACATTGTTCATGTTAGCCTGTGGTCTTGCATATTAAATATGTCCTGTATCTCCTCAAGTATTCATTAATACAGTATTTACATTTAGGAGAGACCATTGGTTTAAGAATAAGTTTATATGAAGAAGCAAATTGAGGTTGAATTTGAAGTGATTGAAAGATCTTTTTGTGCCTAAATCAGCCCTAACTCCTGTGGGACCTCAGGTTGGCCCTCATATTTCAGTTCTTTCATCTAAGATAAAGGATTGGATTAGATTACTTCAGTGCTTCTAATTCTATCTGTAGAATTAGAATGCTTTAATATTTTTAGGTAAATTTGCTTTTCTTTTAAAGTTGATAAGTGAAATGGAAATATGTTTTACACAGCATGATTAAACTAAATTTTACTTAATTAGCTTTATTTTGTTATTTATGGTTTTTCCCCTGTTTTATGTAGCATGCACAAAGTAAAAATACAAAAAAGAATGACATGAAGGGAAGACTTTTCTTAGGTACCAACTTACAGTGCTACAAATATCACCTATTTTGACTTTGGCCAGTAGTTGGTGATTTTTAGTTATACCTCAAAGGCAATAATTAGGTAGTAAATACTGAGGTGGCTACTTTGTGCATGAATTTTTTTTTTTTTTTTTTTTAAGATAGAGATATAAAATCCAAGTCATAGTTCATTACTAAACAGCATATTTGGGAGTGCTTGACTGTCTCAGTTGGAAGAGCATGCAACTTTTGATCTCAGCATTATAAGTTGAGCCCCATGTTGGGGGGGGGGCGGGTTGAGATTACTTAAATAAATAAGATGTAATAAAAATAAATAACAACTTATTTGATGAGGGATTCTTGCAGGTCAGGGACTTTAGGCAGTTTGACTTCTCACTTTCCGATGCTTTTGTGAGGAAGAAAGATTTGAAGAATTACAAATAAATTGTAACTAAGTAGGTTGGGTGAAGGGTAGATGAATAACCAGGCAAATATTTTTTGGATGCTTTATATGGACTTGCCCTCCTACCTGCTACAGGTAGGATGGGAGAGAGACACCAGATGATCTGTAGTTGTAGATACATAATTCTGCATGTAATATATTAAAAAAAAATTAATGGGGCATTGCAATAATTCAGTAAATGGAATATTCAGTAACTTTTATTGAGCTCGACTAGTGCCAGATACCTCTTTGTGTACAAAAAACAAATAGACTCTACTTCAGGAAATTATTTTTAATAAACAATGACTGCAGTGTCACTCAAAGTGAAAATAAGTAGTGAATACCATCTTATGGCAATTCATCCATAGGAGAAAGAAGGAAGAAAAAAGATGGAATGAGAGGAATAGGAAAGATCTTTTGAAATAGGTGGCATTTGAACTGGGTATTGAAGGAGAAGTAGAATTTATACTTGTAATAAAGTAGGAGACTGCAGGACGAAGGAAAGCAAAGGTCTCTTGAAGGAGGTGGGATATAAAAATGACAATCATATAACTCACTGAGGGAAAGGGAAGAAAAATGCTACAATAGAGAGTGATCTGAGAATTGGAAATTGGAGGGCGTTAAATGTGTTTTGGAACTGCTGAAGAAACTAGTCTGATAAAAAGAGGATATGTGCTTTAGCAGAAAGATGACCAGATTCTGAAGGGCTTTGAAATTAGGGCAGGAGTATATAGACCTGGCAGAGGAGGAAATCAAGTTCTAGTTTTAAGTAGAGGGACAACACAACAGCAGTGCTCTTCTCCCTCTACTGAATCACAAGTTTCTTGAGAAAAAAATCTTATCTCGTGCTTTCCTCTTAATTCCCTGCCTGAAGTTTTCCTTGATTCCTTCTCTGTCTGGTAAGTTTATTTCCTTTCAGGTGTAAATGAAATACTGCAGTTTCCCCTGTGAAGAGTTTTCAGGCTCCCCAGGCAGAGCAAATGGCTTCCTCCTTGTGTACCCTAAACATATTTATATCACCCAGAGCATATATCGCTTGAAATGTCATCATCTTTATCCCCCTCCTTCACTAAAGTACTCTTTGAGGGCAGGGAATCTGTCTTATTAAAGTTTTATCTTCAGCACTACATACCCAGCTAAAGTACCTGACATACAGTGTTTCTTAGTCTTTGTTGAATGAATGAATGATAATTATATAAATGGTTCTGGCAGTAATATGCATGATAAATTGAAAGGGAACTTAGGCAAAGAAACTAGGTACAAAACCATTGTGGAAAAAAAAAAGATTAGTGATATGAAAATATGCATTTTTAAAAACTTTTTAGAGTTTATTTATTTTGAGAGAAGAGGGGAGGGACAGAGAGAGAGGGAGAGTGAGAATCCCAAGCAGACTCTGCACCATTAGCACAGAGTCTGATGCACGGCTCGATCTCACGAACCATGAGAACATGACCTGAGCCGAAATCAAGAGTCAGATGCTTAACCAGCTGAGTCACCAGGTGCTCCAAAAATGTATTTTAAAAACTAACAATAATTCAATGAAATGCAATATGGTAGGAAAGAACATCAGTTTTGAAATCAGGACTGATTGATGAAATTAAAAAAAAAAAAAAAAAAGGGGGATCATCTTATGACCCAGGCTGGTGCTATTATAGTCAGGCAAGCAATTTTGAGCAGTTATGGGTATTTTATGTTTGTTTGGCTTCTTTTTCCAGACCGGTAAAATTTTTCGTTAATTCTGTCCTTTGAGATTTCTGTCATTGGTGCTATTGATCTCATTACCCTAAAGATGTCCAAAAACTTTAATTTCATGTCTTTCTCTTTGCTATTTCAGCCATATAAATGCAGAGGTTGGTAACTTTCCATCACTTTCATACACCTGTACATTTCTGTTCCGTATATAATGTTAATGTAATTTTGGAGGTTATAGTCCAAATATGAGGCCCACTTCTTAATTTTGATGCTCCTTCAGTAAGCCGACTGTATATTTGTTGTCTCTTCAATGAAAGTAGGTCCTCTTTGTCTCTGCACAGCATTAACTAATCCTTAGGGCAGAGAGATCTGACTGAGAATCTTCCTGTGATTGGAAGACTGGCATGAGTACTCTTGCCCCTAATCAACAAGTGACAGAGAGGGAGCTCCAGTGAGCCCTTACTTTATAGCTTCTGAGAGTACCCTTTTGAAATAGGGCAGTGACCTTTAACAGATGGTTAGGTTACAGTTGTGTGAGAATTTATCTTTTGTAGTTAATACTTTTCTTCCTGAACATAGATAGTTGTGATGAAGTTATGTTTCCAGGCTGTAAATACATCTTAATTTCTATGACTTATATGTCTTATACATTTAAGTATAACACATGGCATTAGACTGGAGACCTCTGTTCCCTGCTTCATATGCAAACATAATTGTCCAGTGGAGCACTTGATACCTTTAATGATCGTGCTCTGAATCCAGAAGTGATATGTTTCCAAGGCACGCTAATCAGAAGGAAACTTGATGTAATCATACACTCTGCTATAATTTACTTACAACTCTGAAAAATTCAATTATGGAAAGATGAGTGGAACATTTTCTTATCTTTTTGAGGGAGTTTGCCACAAACTTTGCTTACCTGTATGTGTAAAATAGTTTCCACAAATATTACATTTTTTTATTCTAGCTTAACCTGATGAGGTTTTCATCTGTGCAATAAATACACTAATCCTAAAGATACTGTATATCTTATTTTGGCCTTTATTTGTCTTTAGCTTAGAATTAAATTATATTTTATTTTTCAGTTAATGATGGGAAAGAAAGAACTTCCAAGGAAATGTTAGCACAATTTAAAACTTTTAAGTTGCCTCTGTATTAAATCTTTAAAAAGAGTGATTTGAGTGTTATTCTACCTAAAATCTAAAAGTGAGATAGTATCTAATTTTATGCCACCCTTGTACTTGAGTAAGTTTGACATGGTCCTGGTAATGATGTGCAGTGGTATCTTGTAGCTGTATTTATGTCACACTGAAAAATTTTATTCTGCTTATCCCTGCCCCGCTTTTGAAAACATCCAAATACTTCATTTTCTTTTGAGGCAAGTTAGAAGTGACACACTTAGAGGTTTTTTTTCCCCCTTCTGAGAGTATGCTTTGATAGGTATATAGTCTGACCATTATTATAAAGATGATATCTGCAAAATCCACTGAATTTTTTTTGTCTTCTGTAAGATAAGAATATAAGGATATAAAACAATTTTATTTTATTATAATTCATTGTAAAAAAAAGTATGTTAATGTGTTTACATTGAAACTTTTAGTTTTTGTTTTTTTTTCTTTTTTTTTTTTTTTAACAATTTAAGTCTCCTTTGGAAGATGTGAAGCAAAAAAAAAAATGTTTTCCTTTAATTTTACTGAAGGCGTAATCTGCATATACATGTGGGTGTTGGGAGAGACCAGTTTTGAAGATTCTCCAGCCACCTTTTTTTTTTCTTCTGTTAAATATGTTCTGTAAATTGTGCTTCTAGAAAGGTGGGGGTGGGGGAGAAGTGGTAAAAGGAAAGTAGAGGAATTAAAAATCATTCCAATAAAATGGTTTAATTTATGCCTCTGCAGTTAAGCAGTGCTCCTGGTTAACAGAAATACCCTTCAGCTACACAGGATTTTGGAGCGTTGGAGGGCACTCATTTGCACATAAATAGCCATTAACTGATAAATTCCCAGAGGTCTCCTGTTGCATGTTAGTGGTTCTGACCTACTTAGCTAGCTTAAATTTGTTTTACAGAATTATTATAATTCTATCCTTGGTACTTAAACTTTGTGATTAATGCATGCCTCACAATACAATTAAAGTATAATTACACAGTTTTGCAGTTTCCTATCGTGGTGTTATTATTACAAAGATCTGGATTTTGCAAATATTAGAAGAGTTAAGGTTTCGATATTTATCACTTTTGCTGTTATTATGTGATTATGTTAAATGGGACCCTTTTATGTCTGAAGAATAGATCAGAGAGGTGAATCATTACATGTAGCATTTGTTAGCTTGGAAGTGATTGGGTCAGTTAATGTGTGGTCACTTTGGCATGCTGTCTAGATTGTCAAATCCCAGGCACCTTTGCTTACATTTTTCAAATGTTTTTGAAATGTGGTAGATTCTTTAAACCATTTTCTTTCAAAAGTGATGTTGGGGTAAATGTTGAGAAGCAGTAGAAAAACACCAGTCTGGGACTTGGTAGATCCGAATTCTTATGCTGACACTTCCTGCTTAGTTATGCAAAAGAACTCCTGTGCCTAAGGGTCTGCGTCCTCATCTGTGAAATGAGTAGTTCCAGACTAGAAGGGGTTGGCAAGCTAAGGTGCTGCTGACCAACTCTGGCCCCTGGCCGGTTTTTGTACAGCCATTGCGCTAAGAATAGTTTTTATATGTTTAATATTTGTAAATAGCAAGAATATATGATGCTGTGTATGGCCTGCAAAGCCTAAATATTTATTTAAAAATTTGCCAGCTCCCTGACTAGCAAGAGTTCCTCTCAGCTGTTGGCACTCAACATTAAATTATCTGTCAGTTCTTTTTAAATGCTGTTGTTTATATATAGCCTTGCACATGTGTTTTGGGTTTCATTTCTTTCATGTTTACTATTCAGTCATCTGTGACGGGACACCCAGTACCTGGCCTCTTCATGCCCGTGACACATCTAGTTAGTATTCTGTTAAATTTGGGAGTGGTGGCTGCTTTCCAAAGCTTTGTATCTCAAAATTTAGATTCCTATTAAAGGGAATTTTCAGCAAAATGAGATAGTAAGGTTCAGTTCTAATTTGAAAGGTGGGTGGAGAAGAAATGCTTATTTTGAAATACTTAACACTCTCACTTTGGAACTTTTTAAAAAAGTTGTGATCTGATTTATGGAAAACTTAGAAATAAATGTTAAATAATATTCCAATGAATGTTAGAAAGCTTTTCTATACATTATTTTGAATGTCACTTTTGGCCAATATATGATTTGTAGCACAGTGAGGTTTGATCCCCCCCCAACCCCCGTGTCATTGAATGTGGAAATGTGGGCCACTGTTACAGCTTTGATGCATTTGAGTGGTAACCACCTGCTACATATGTATGGAGGAATTCAGCATCATATACTGTTTGCTCGTTAATTTGCATTAAAGATAATGAGCTAAGTAATTTTAAACCATTTTTATGTGATACCGTGAGGGAAAATTTGGGCCTTTCAAGAAAGAAAAAAAAAAAAACAACCCGATGGTCAGAAACAGAAGCTGTTTCATCACATATCTCCAAAGAGAAAATGGTTACCCTGTGATAATCAGTCCAATGAATTCAGAAATTCATTGATTGTCCCAGCTCTGGGTAGATTAGGTAGAGACTTGCTCCAAGGAGTGGAATTTATGAAATGTTTGCTGCATCCAGCAAGCGGAGCCGCTATAATACAGCTGCCTCCTCAGTGGTTTGCTTTGATCCTGTGGAATGAAAGGACAGGAGGATCAGCTCAGGTCTAAATGAGATTACAGCTGGTTCTGCCGCTTAACTGGTCTATTGCCAACTAGTGTGGCTTTGCACGTCCTAAGGGGTTTACAACAGAAACTGTTTATTGAGTATCATCGGTTTACTCAACACAAGCAGGCTAATCCTTCCCAGTCTCAGCACGTTGTGGAATTGTGCAGGAGCCAACCCAGAAGCTGGTGTAGCCAGACCCTCTAGAGCCTTTGTTTCGTTCTATATTGATTTTTACCTGAGTTAAAGACAGTAAAAAAAAAATAAATAAAACCAATAACCAGCCTTATTGTGAGCAAAAGGTTAATCTTACCTAAAATCTTACAAAAAGCATCTGTTAACCCTAGAAGGGACAACCTTCTTCTTCTTCTTCTTCTTTTTTTTTTTTTTTTTTTTTTTGCCTTTCTAGTCAAGTGGGATTTTCTAGTTTCAAATTTTGAAGAACAAGATAAGAAAAACAGCTTAAAAGATCTTGCCAAGGTATTCTAAGTTAAATGCTTTAAGTCTCTTCTAGTAGTACTATAACAAATGGCTTTGTGAATGGAATATAGGATGATTTGTTTCTATATAGCATGTTTTTGGTTTATATCCATTTTGCACACTGCAATTGTTTTTTCGATGTGGAAAACAAATGCATGAAAATATGGCTGGAAACCTTTTACTTAAGGAAAAGAACTCACTGCCAAGGTTAATGTCCAATAGTCATTTTGTCTGATGATCCCTTGATTAGTAGTCTCTTTAATGAATAAAGACTGGTGATTAGGAGCATTGTAAAGATATACCTGTTGTAAATAATCCTATGTGTGTTTAAGTTTTGTTTTACTATTATATACTTTTTTAAACCTTTAGGTGTAAAGATTTAATTATTACAGCCTCATCTTAAAGATCCTCTGTAGGGTTTATAGTGGAAAATGATCTAGTTAGATCAGGGTTTTAATTCCATTTCCATTACTTACTGATCAAGTTATTTAACCTCTCTGAGTCCATATTTTCATCACCAAACTAGAGGTGATATTTTTAACATTGCAGTAACTAATCAAATTAGAAAATAGTAGACAGTAACATTGAGTTAATCACATTAGTCAAGCTACAATCAGGCTACTGTAGTTGCTCAGAAGCCCAAAGGCATTGAAAATTCTATACATAGGATCCCTCCCTTGATGCTAGAAATGATATTTAAAAGTTGTATTACAATCATCATGACAGCCTTGCTATGTATCTATAGATCTGAAACACCCATCGTCATCTTTAAAGGTGTATGCTCTCAGGCAGGTGGATAGAGAGGTTGTGAGATAAATATTCTTCCCTTTGCTCACAGCGGTAGCTCCTGGAGAAGCCATGAGTATGAATCTAGCCTAGTTTATAATTTCTAGGAAGGCCTGAATAGTAAACTATTATTTAGGATAGGTGGGTGAGCCATGTGTTTATGACCCTTCCTACTTGAGTGATTGATTACTTGGTGGCTTCATACACAGCAATAGATGTATAAATACTGTCAGCTGTATTAAGTGCTAAGTAAAAGACAAAGGTAGATTCTTTAAGGAGAGTTCAATGGTCTCTCAGTTTACTTTCTCCTAATTGGCTATGAACATGTATCATCAGTTATATGTAAGGACAAAATGTTACTATGGAAACACTTGGAAGCTTTCTAAATGTACTATGTGATGGAATCAGCTAAGACTGATGTTTATCTTAAACATGTAGCTTGTCCAATATTTAAACCTAATGGACAAGATGTGTACCAGTTGAAAATGTAATATTTATCCAATCATTTCTATTCTATCAAGCCTGGCTCTAAAGCAATAGGTTGCACTCATGGAGTAATAAATTTTTAGTGCATTTGGAGATAAAGGCTATTGGTGGTGATTGCTTAAACTCTTTTTGCTCAATCATCTGAATGGTGCAAATCAAAGCATTTTGTCAGACTGTGAGAAGTTTCACCTAGATATTGCTTCCCACACACGCAGGTCACCATATAAATTACGCTCACGGTTTTACAGCATAGCTGGTGCTGGAAGTTAAATTGATGCCCAGTGGTGGAACTCGTAAAACATTTTCCTGTTAACACGACCAGGCAGAGTTGACATTGTTGATGGTGGGTTCGATCTAATAAACTATTGGTTCTAACAGTGATTTTTACTATGTTTCAGAGGTGATGATGATGCAAGTTTAGTGATCCAACAGTTCTTCCTGAACGACAGAAAATTAGCTCTCCTGTCTGTATTACCAAATGCTGAGAAGAGTAGGAGTAGGGGGTGATTGGAGCGTAATATAACCTCATGTTCTGAAAGATGATGAATTATAGGAGCAAACTCCTTAGTACAGTGCATACGTTCTACACGAAGAAAAATACTGATTTTTTTCTCAAAAGAATGTGTTCTATATCATCTGTTGGAAATCTGGAAATAACATTATTACCTTGTTATTCAAATATGTAGGCTGTGCTCTCCCTTCCGAATCTTTTACACAGATGCTTTTAAGCTGATCATCATTTTTAAACCCAAAGCAGTTTCAGATTTGGTTACCTTTTTGTTTCTTCCTCTGTGTTATCTAAAGTTACCTTCCTATAAGATGTAAACTGTATCATGGGTTTTTTAATTGTGAACCACGGAAGCAATCTAAATGCTTTTTCTTATAGGGGTAAATTCCACAGGTTAATTTTCTTCTATTACAAACGATGGGATCTGTTTTAAAATTTATTTTGAAGTATTTCTTCTTTGGTCATAAAGCTGTATGAAGCTTTGGTCATAAAACTTCATCTTTTTCTTGTTTGAAGTAAATTGGTTTTTCTCTTTTCTAGTTAAAATTTGCAGGATGCTAACGAAGCCCTACTACTTTATCACTGTAAGCAAGGATCTTTCCAGTTTTTCCTTTTTTTGATGCTGTAACTGTTCCTATAGCCGTTTGCACATTTCTATTCAGTTGGTGATCTTCCTGTAGTTCGGTTTCATTTTATGAGATATCACAGATTTTTACTCAGCTTTTTAATGTTTCTTACCCTGGTATATGCATAATTTTTTTTCTTCTTTTTTTTTTTTTTTTTTTTTACATCAGGAGAGGAGCTTTTTTTTTTTTTTTTTTTTTTTTGATGTGCAGATAAATGGTATCAGTGGTGCTACGCAGATGAAACCTGTCATGTACAAATAGCATGTATCAAGCCCCAAGCATGCAGAACTAGATAAATCGGCTCATTTGCTGAAGCCTTGCAAAAAGAAATTAGTGACATAACAAAAGCCTTTGAGGCTCTCAGCCCTAATAATGGGGCTTCATAATAACCCCACAGATCATTGACTCAATGGGTAATCTTTTAGGAAAACTTTTCCCCCCTCTATCTTTTCCTCCCTTTCAAAGAACTACAGTAAATGTGGCACATAGTATCTCTAGAGAGAGATATGTGTAACTAAGTATCTGGAATAACTAGAAGTTAAAATTAAGAAAATGATTGACTTAAATACAGATTTGTTCTAAACCAGTTTATACTCTTATTTCTTTTTGATGATTTTGGTGATTGATCTTATATGTTGACTAGTAACAGCTTTTTCTGTGTAGAATTCAGATTAAGCTTTCCTTTTTTACATTAGTGTATTTGATACACAGGGGTTACAGCTGGGTTGTTGGGGCAGTAGAGGCAAAGAGTGAGAAAATGAAAAGGAGGGAGGAAAGGATTCGAGGTAAGAAAACTAGAGGAAGCATTTAGCTGGTACTGAAGAAGATGTTTAGTGGTAGAAGAAAAGGGACATCATCTAATTAGTAGTTTTCATTCAGCCGAGGCAGACCCTTTTGAGACTTCCATGAAAGCTATAGTCTCTTTTGTCATAAACATATATACATTTAAATATACATAAAACTTTACAATAATTTCAAGGAGTTTACAGACTTCTAAGGCTTATCTATCCCAGGACTAGCATTATATTACAATGGTGACTAAGCCATTATTTCTCTTAGAGTTTTGTTATATTTTTAATGAAGAAAATTCTTCATAAAACATCCCTAGATACTTTGTGACTCTCTTAGTGGACTGATTTTGGAAACCCAAAAGCATAGTCACTGTTGGATGATGAGAGTTTTAGGACCATAATCACAATTGGCATTGGTCAGTAGTGTCTGCTTGTGTAATTTACTGCATGGCTTGTGTGTAACAAATACTGAGGATGCAGCATGCTTAAAAGGTTTTAGAAAAATTATTTATCAAAGAACACTACTTTTCCCAATGCATTAGCTATTGTAATTCTAACATTGGTATAATCTGTTGACATAGAGTTGGACTTGATTTAAATGGAAAGGAAAAAACCAGACTGGACATATTTATTGATACACCTAGTCCATTAAAGTAAATTATAGAGCAGATTTCACTGTGACAGGAACATTTGGGTTAATGTAGTTAAGAATCAGTCAACATTACCATTAGACCCTTTCTTTTTAGGAATTTATTACCACCAATTAGGAAAAAGCTCTCACAAATGGAATTTAGCCTCAGCTTACATGTTGTGAACATCTGACCTGAAAAATGTTTGGGTCTTTCTTTACCTTTAATAAAATTATCGTGAGTTCTTTTGAACCGAGTCACATTCTTCCATGTAGCAACTAAACACATGTAATTAAGATGCAGTATCATGATTCCAGCTATAGTTAGAGGATAGAGCTACTGTCTACTGTTGTCCTCAGAAAAGACTGCTGAGATGGTGAGAGTTAAGCTAGTTTTTTGGAGGATGGTTTTATTAATTAGCTTTAAAAGATGGTCTCCATAGGTTTGCAAACATACTATATGTCTAGGGAAAACTAAAATGAAACGCGGTTCAAAAAAAAGTTGTCAATTATTAATGAAATGTGAAGGCAACAGAACTGAATAAAATTTATTGAGAATAAATATGATAATATACATAAAATGTCTCAGTACATGTTTCTTACAGGTGCCCTGTGCTGGACAGGGAGAGAAATGAAGTAGCTTTTCTTCAGATGACCTTTATCCTTGCAACTCATTTGTCCTGAATAAGTCTAGAAATTCTGAGATTGTTGCAGATGGTTCTTAGGAGGCTTGAAAATAGCTATTTGATCTTAAGTCTGCCTTTGGCACTGTTGCAGATACCACCCCTTGGTTATACTTTTAATGAAGAGAAATCTTTGTTTCCCCCTCCCCATATGTGAATTCCTTGAGGTCAGTTCTATATCTTTTCATCTTTGAAACCCTAATTCCTATATAGTACTTCACACATAGTGGGCTCCTGTTCTTTAGAGTATAATTAACCATGCCAAAACACAGTGTCACGAAACACTACAACAACCCTTTTATTATGCTCACAGATCTGTTGGTCAGAAATTTGGAAAGCCGAGGACAGCTCTTCTCTGCTCCACCATGTCTGGGCTTCAGCTAGGATAATGCTGTCTGGGGTTAATAAAAAAAGGCTGGGGACTGTACTAGCTGAAGCTACAGGATCCAGTTCCTGATGACCTGTTCACTAACATGCCTAGCCTCTGAGCTAGTATGGCTGAAGGACAAGCCTACCTAGGACTGATGACTCAAGTGCTACCTATCAGCTCTCCAAAGAGTGTTCTCAGGGTGATTGTACTTCATGCATGGCATTTTAGGGCTCCAAGAGTGAGTTTCCCTGCAAATAAAACGAAGCTTCATGGTCTTTTATTACCAAGCCTTGGAGTCACATAGTGTCATATCATCCGCTGCACTCTATTGGCCAAAGCAAGCAAGACTCCAAGCCTTGGAATCACAGATCTCCTAGATCCAAGGAGTGCCAAAGAGTTTGTGGCCATGTTTTAAAACTATCACAGTGTTCAATAAACTATGGAATACCTCCAGCGTAGTGGAACAGGGATGGGACACAAGAAGAGGAAGAAGATTAAAGATTGTGAGGTGTGTTTAATATCACCAGATATTATTGGCTCTAGTGTTGCTAAATTTGATAGATTGATGCTTTCTGTTCCAAAATGAAGGCATTTTCCATAAATATTTTGTTTACGTCATTGCCTACCTATATTACAAATAACTTTGATTTCCTTTTTTAGCCACCGGTTCCTAAGGTTTTTCCCTCTCCTTTTTTCTTATATGAGAAATCTATACATAACTCACCATTTTAGATAAGATCCAGTTGCATTTACGATTCCTCAGTTATACCTGTCTGTTTACAGTTAAAGAGGAAGAGAATCGTATTTGAAATCTCAAAAGAACAGTGTGACAGCTTTGGATATTCTATCAAAGATGTGTATATTTTATTGTGAGACTTCTTATAGGGATGATCTCACCTCTCAGTGCCTCTAACATCATGGACAAAGATCCTGGATCATAACTCATGGTCTTACCCACATGATATTCTGTAAGCAGGCAAACTTGGAAACTGACCAGTTTTTTTTTTTTCTTTTAATTTTTTTTTTTTTTTTTAATTTTATTTTTGAGAGAGAGACACAGCATGAGCGGGGAAGGGGCAGAGAGAGATGGAGACACAGAATCAGAAGCAGGCTCCAGCTTCCAAGCTGTCAGCACAGAGCCCAACATGGGGCTCGAGCCCACCAACTGTGAGATCATGACTTGAGCTGAAGTCAGATGCTTAACCGACTGAGCCACCTAGGCGCCCTGTTTATAGAGAGCGCATAACCTCTCCCTCTCTTTCTTCCATTCCTTGTACCCACGTACTTGCTATTAAATTTAGAGGATGAGTTCACGGAAATGAGGGCCCTATCTAAATATAAGCAATATAAGGTTACTGTAGCATTACCCCTTCCGAAGTGAGTTGGCCACGGTCAGGTGGTGATTGCTTTCTTGTTCTTTTAGAAATCTCTAAGTTATGGCATCCATCTGCCTATAGTTTATTATAGTTACAATGTCGAAGGACTTCACCCAAGCCTTGATGTGGTCTCTACCCTCAACAATTTCCTTGGAGGCATCTTGAGGTGCTGTAAAACTTAAATCTTAATATCCAGCCTAATACTTTTTCTTTGATTCTTGTGTTAAGTTCAAGACTATTACTTATTGATTAGAGGTTAAACTCTACCCCCAAACTCAGACTAAATGGCAGAAACAGACCCCACAGCAAAATAAGTATATTCAACTCAGGATTGCAGTAAAGCCCCCATTTGTTAAGAGAATTTGCACTATGCTGTACTAATAATGCTAACGGTTATAAGTCAGACTTGCTCGGGTTGTTTTGTTGTGCTCAGTTTTATTAGATGGGAACATGAAGCAGCATTTAAGCATTGACAAAAATATATATATTTATAGTATGTTATGATGAGTTATATATAGTTGTATATGTACCAAGTCACATATACTCATACTTACCAGGTTGGATTTTTTAATGAAAATATTTCATTAAATATTTTTAAAATATTTATGTAAAAAAATATATATATACTATATGTATAAATATGTAAAAATATATATGTAAAAATACAAATAGCATTGTAACATTAGCTTTATTCATTTACACAGGGTGTTTAAATGTATAAGTGCATAGGATTGTCCTTATAAGTTTTAGGTTATATTGGGAACCAACTATTAGGCAGATATATGTTGAGTATGTAAGTTGTTTTTGTTGCTGTTGATTCTCTCCACTTTAAAGAATTGTTCACTCATAGGTCTTTTTAGATGGCATGGCCCTTCAACACCTTAGCTCCATCACTTCTCTAGTTTGACTTTCCATCATTCTACCCCTTGACCTTTCATCTTATGGTAATACTAAATTGTTGGTGAGCCCTCTCATACACCATGCAATAATATGTTACTATGCTTTACTTATATTATTTCAATTTCCTAGAACTTTTTTGTATTATTTTTTCATTTAGTTAACACAACTTCCATGATCTTGTAATGGCATATTTACTCTAAGAAGTCATCAAACCCCTACTTGGACCAAATGTTCCTTTTTTATGCATTACTATACTCTGTACATACCCCTTTCTCAGAACTTGATTGTATATTCTTTCAGAGCAAGGATCATAGTTGATAGCATCTAATATGGTACTTCATGTAATTAATAGACATTGAATTCATTAAAATTAGCTGAATTACAAAACAGTGATTCCTGAGTCTAAATGTATTCTTGGACTCTGGATCTAGATTTCCAAAAACTTTTTGGAATTTGTTACGTAAGTTTCCTGTTTTCAAATCAAATCACACTCTCCTGTACTAATTAATTGTCTCTCCTAACTTTTAGTTTCCCTCCCTCAAAATTTGGCAAAAACAAAGACTGCTTCCTCTCCCTCACAAAATGCCAAATAATTACTGTGGGCTTTCTTTTTCCTTCATAAGGAGCTCAAATTGGGTATAAGCCCATACCTAGATGTTTACAGAAGCTTCATAATTGGTCTCTCTGGTCTCTAGTCCATTCTTATTCTAACCCATTCTGTTTGCCATTACCAGATTAATCTTTCCCAAAGCACTGTTTTCATTATGCTGTTGCTCAGTTCAGAATCCTTCAGTGGCTCCTAACTACCTTTAAAATGAAATCTTGATTTATTTATTGTTTTTTTTTTGTTTGTTTGTTTGTTTTAACAGCAGTGTCTGCCTTAATTGTTTTTGTGTTTTTGGTATCAGATACAGTGAGTGGTGCTGAGTAACCTTTTGTGGAGTGAATGAGGAAAACGTGTGAATGAACAAACATGGCCATATTTTCCATTCTTAAATTGATTGCCTTCTAGTGTTGCTCAATTATAGTTAGAGTGGTTATTTTTTCTTTCCTTCCCCTTTTTCTTTTATATTTTCCTTGTAAGATGCATATTATGTTACTCTTTGCTTTTCATCTGTTGTTCCTTCTATCACCCATTGTGCTACAGCCGACCGGTTTCCTAATTGTTGTTCCTTGAGCCTATGGAACTGCCAACCTTGGCACCTTTGCATTTGCTGTTTCTTCTCCCTAGAATGCTCTCCGCCCATAATTCCCTCCCTTACTTATTTAGGTTTTTGTTCAAATGTCACCTCAGTAGATGTTTCCTTATCATCCTAGTTGAAATATTTGTTCCCATCATTCATTATCTCCGTACTTTGATTACTTTTTATTCATAAAGTGTACCACAACCTGAAATGTTACACATCTATGTTTGTTTCATTATCTACCTTATTAAAATATAAGCTCCAGAAAGGCAGAGCTTTGTAAACTCTATATCCCTACTGCGTAGAGCATACGCAATATGTGTGGAATTAGAGAGTAAATGAATGGATTTTGTATACCTTTGTGCTTTTACTTTATTCCTTTTCACATATTCAGTTCTTAACCTGTCCTTAGAGAATCATTTCCATGCCCATTTTGTTCTGATGCCCTCAATGATCTTTCTTCCCTGAGTTGGTATAAAGCCTACAGTTTGTTTTATACTTCTGCCTACAGAGTAGAGTACTCCTCTAGTACAGAATTATATATGGTCTTGCTACTTGTGTAGTCCATGGGCCATATCCTTATGTGATACAAGAATTAAATAGGATATATGCAATAAATGAAGTCACTTTTATCATTGACCAAAAAATCAAAGTCAGCTTATTGAGAATATATGTCAATCCTATTCTAAGTGTTTGATTTTAACTAATTTAATCCTTCAGGTACTATTATTGACCCCATTTTAGAGACGAGGAAAGTCAGGAAGGTAAGAGATTAAAGTGTGGCCCAGGGCTGGCAACATCTACTGAATAGAGATGTAGACTCTCTGGCCCCTCCCCAGACCTAGTGAGTCAGAATTTAAGAACAAGTAATATGTTTAGATCCCAAACTTAACGATTTTTTTTAAATGTTTATTTATTTATTTTGGGAGAAAGAGAGCACAAGCAGGGGAGGGGTAGAGAGAGGGGGAGTGAGAGAATCCCAAGCAGACTCCATGCTTGGAGTGGAGTCCGAAACGGGGCTCAATCATAACTGCAAGGTTATGACCTGCACCGATATCAAGAGGTAGATGCTTAACCAGCTGAGCTACCAGGCACCCCAGAGGAAGATCTTTAGAAAGACTGGCATTAGTAGTTTTAGAAAGCTCTACAGATGATTTTGATGGTAGTCAGAATTGAGAACTACCAAGGTAGATCCTTTTTTTTTTTTTTAATGTTCATTTATTTATTTTAATTTTTTTTTTTAACGTTTTATTTATTTTTGAGACAGAGAGAGACAGAGCATGAACAGGGGTGGGTCAGAGAGAGGGAGACACAGAATCTGAAACAGGCTCCAGGCTCTGAGCTGTCAGCACAGAGCCCGACGCGGGGCTTGAACTCACGGACTGCGAGATCATGACCTGAGCCGAAGTCGGCCGCTCAACCGACTGAGCCACCCAGGCGCCCCCATTTATTTATTTTGAGAGAGGAGTGAGAGAATCCTAATCAGGCTGACAGCACAGAGCCCAAAGTGGGGCTCGATCTCCCAAACCGTGAGGTCATGACTTGAGCTGAAATCAACAGTTGGATGCTTAACTGACTGAGCCACCCAGGCACCCCCCCTTTTTACTGATATACAATAAAATGAAGTAAAATACTACTGGAAAACTTAACTGACTTGAGACCCATAATCATCTATAAATGTGATGAATAAAATTATGAGAGTTAATTCCTAAAAATAACTCCTTTTTACTGGCATATTTTCATGCTGTACCATATTTGGGGGATAGTGGCAAGCAGCCTCATTTTAAGTACTTTACCAGTACTATTCTCTAAAACTGTAAGGCAGTATTGCTACAAGCATGCTTGGTTTGCCAGACTCAACATTGGATTCCTAATATATTTTCTTTTCCCAGTCTTGCAAATTAATTGTGGGTCACAGGAATCTTTTTAATTTTTATTTGTATATTTATATATATATTATTTATATATATATATATTTTTTTTTTTTAATTGTTAAGTTTATTCATTTTGAGACAGACAGAATGAATGAAGGAGGGGCAGAGAGAAAGGGGGAGAGAGAATCCCAGGCAGGCTTTGCATTGTCAGCATAGAGCCCAATGCAGGGCTCGAACCCATGAAATGCGAGGTCATGACCTGAGCCAACACCAAGAGTCAGAAGCTTAACCAAGTGAGCCATCCAGGGACCCTTCACAGGAAACTTTTTAAATTATCATATGTTCATTGACCTTTGGGATCCTTATAGAATGACCTCCACTCCCAGAAGTATTAAACCTTTAATGTGTGTGCAACTGGTATACCACCTGGGATTGGGTGTTACACTAGTTTGTAACTACCTTCATTAAGAGCTTAGCATATGAATGAATGAATGAATATAGCAACTTAACATTAAAACATGTATTATTTATTTGGAGAGCAAAATGGCATTTAAGGTAGGTGTAACATAGTTGCATGGTAGTTAGACTGACTGCTTGGGTTCAAGTTCTGGCTCTGCTGCTTACTAACAGTATAGCCCAGAATCAAATTATTTATCTTCTCTGTACTTAGATTTCTTTTCTATAAAATGGGGATAATAATAGTACCTATAGGATTAAATTAGTAAAGGCCAAAAACAGAATAAGACTGGTGCATATATTCTCAATAAAAATCTTCGATTTCCTGGCCTACAGTAACTGCTCCATTATTGGAAAGTATCTTATTGACACTTCTTGGTCAAAGATTTATACTGTGGTATGTCTGTCTCTAAAGCCCATGTCTTCCTAGATAATGCTCTACTGCATCATAAGCATGGTTATTACGGATTTAGAACCAGTAGAAATGCGACTAAAATGCACATTATCTTGCCTTATAGTCTACAGATTGTTTTTACCTAAGTGGTGTGATTTGACAGCTCGATAGTGTATATAATAGAGCATTATTTCCATTTAACAGATGAAAAACTAAGTCTCAGAAGTTTTCTGGGGTCACAAGCTGGTCTTCTCTTTCCTGGACAAGTGTTCATTTGGACAAGTTTCCTTGCATCTTGAGAAGCCCTTTTATTCCCTTATTCCTTAGTGCATTATATGTGTCTGGAAGCATCTTCGCCAGTGCTGTGCTTTCTATTTGTCATAGTCCCTCAGTAGTCAAAACAGCCTTGATGTCACATATGCACTCAGTCATCACCACCATCCACCCCCTCCTCCACATACACACAAACACATTGAGCTATTATAGGGAGGCATTGCAAGGCATAACCAGGCTGCTATTTGCCAGCCTGGTTTCTGATTTACTGCCTCTCCCTGATAACTGGGGCATGCACAGAACTGGGGCTCAAGACTCAAGCTACCATTCTCTCATAGTGGGGCTTTGCAGAAGTCTCTTTATAGCTGGAGGATTGGATGATTTTTAGGATAACTTCAAACTGTAAGACTTAGGTTTTTTTTTTTTTTTTTTTTCTGGTAATATCATTACTTTGATTATGTTATATTCTGAGTAGTAAAGTAATTATAGCCCTAGGTTTTAGCTGTGAACAAGAATGACAAGAGGATCCAAAGTACCTTCAGTTTTTTAGTGACTTTATCTGAGAATAAAAATGGTCATAGAGTAATCTGATTCCCATCCAGTTTTCTATTAGCTAAATCAGATACTTGGAATAATTATCTGTCTTGGTTTAGAACAACTTTTTACCTTAGAACTTATCATTTTATTTTTCACTAATACTGATTGAAAAAAGTTGCCAGGTTTGGAGTAGGACTAAAGGAGGAATTCAATTATTAATTGTTGTTAATCCCTTGCTTTCATCTCTTATCAGTTGTATTATATTATGCTTTATGTGTGGACACAGGTCCCTCACTAGACAAATTTTCTTTCAATTTTGAGGCATAATGTATTAGAAATACTATATATACAATAATGACTACTAGGAAAGTGATGTACATAATGTCATACTTCTGTAATTATCAGTTATAGGACAAACAAAAGAAAAGGAGGATTAGAAGTAAAACCTAGATACAGTAGTCCGGGAAGTGTTCCCAGAAGCCTGCCTAAGCTGTGAGGAAAGAATGTACTACAGAGACCAGGCTGGCAGGGAGCAGCAGGCAGGTGCCAGTTTCAGTGCCACTCATGTGATAGATACCTCAGTGTATTCGCATGACTATGTAGGGGTGAGTATGTGGGGCTGTGATGACTAAGTGAATATGTGAAATCACAGAAGGAAGTAGTAGAAAGATAAAAACAGGAAAACAGGGGCGCCTGGGTGGCTCAGTCGGTTGACGTCCAACTTTGGCTGAGTTCATGATCTCAGGGTTCATGAGTTCAAGCCCCACATTGGGCTCTCTGCTGTCAGCATAGAGCCTGCTTGGGATCCTCTCTGCCCCCCTCTCTCTGCCCCTCCCCCCCAAAAAAAGCAAATGTTTAAAAAACAAAAAACCAAAAAAACCCAGGAAAACAGACCTTGCAAAATTGGGCAAGAGAGCAGTCAGATCCAGGAACCAGGAACATGCTTGGACATAATAAGATAAGCCATAGGGGGAAGGATACCGGAGCTAAAATAAAAGCATAAGAAGACCTAGATAACTAAGTATGTAAAAGTTTGGGAAAGAAAGAAAGGAAGGAAGGGAGGGAGGGAGGGAGGGAGGAAGGAAGGAAGAAAGGAAGGAAGGAAGGAAGGAAGGAAGGAAGGAAGGAAGGAAGGAAGGAAGGAAGGAAGGAAAAGTTTTGGTGTTTGCCTACTGTAATGGTAGGTTTCTAAACATTTTTGAGGAAGTATTTCATGTGGTCTTCACAGTTAACCTGACAGTGGATATAGCAAATGATTGTTCCTCTTCTTGATTCTTCAAAAAATAAACATTGGGAGCTTACTCACTTTTTCTGAGGTCACACAGCTCTGGGTAGCTTTGCTAATAGCCAGCTGTGTTACCCAACATGTACTTCTTTTGCCCTAGTTTCCCCATTTGTAAGATGATAATAACTGCACCAAATTCATACGGTAAGAAATAAATGCTTATAAAACACTCAACATGGTACGTGGCACATGGTGGTAAATACTGATGAGTGCTGAGTGTTGCTGTTGTTTCTCTGAGAGCCACAATTTGAGTAACTTGACATTCAGCAAATTTTATTTTTTACTATACTATATTGCATCTTTCAGAATGTAAGTGGGATAGTTAGGCATGTATATTTCCACATGTGTGTGTTTCCAAAATGGTTTTAACCCATGTTAAATTTGTCTTTACTCAAAACATTTGCCAAGTGTTAGGAGATTCTCTCTCTCCTGTGATATTTCTTTTTTGATTTTGACCCAATAGTACATTTCATTTTCTGTGCAGTAAATTTACTTTCAAATTTTTCTCCAGTTTGTTGAAGAAGGTAGAAAATGTTTCATAAAATAGCCATGACACCGAGAACTGTTAGACACTTTATGTATTTCATATATGCTTTGTGTTGTATTTGTTACCTGTAGTGACAGCTTCTTTCAGTATTTGCATTTTCGTAAACATACCTTCAGCAGATACACAGCCACATGTGATACAATAAATTTTCTGTAGTCTCTGCAGTTAGTTTTCTCATCCAGAAAATGTAATTTAAAAAAAATTACCTGTGACTGCCAGGAGTATTTCTGTTTTGGCTACAGTGCAGAAATTTGATTCTCCCTTCAGACTCCCATTGTAGGATATCCTTGACATTTCCTGCTTCCGTCATTCTCTGATTGGCTCATGTTTACACAAACTATTACAAGGTTTTAAACAACTTTATTTGGTGTTAAATTAGCAGATTTTCATTCTTATTCAAACTGATATTCCTTGAATATTCAAACCATCAAGCAGAAACTGTTTTGCATAGTCCCAGGATATCTAACTTCTTTCGAACCAAAATGCAAAGAGGATGCACATTTCCAAAACAAATCTGTGTTTGGGTCAATGTCTTATGCTTAATTGGAACTTGTTTTTGCTGTGTTAACTCTTACATTGGAAGATGTAATCTCTAGCTTTTTTACCTAGTGGTTTGTTTCTTTTTTCAGACCTCTGAATCAGATCCCGATAGTAACTCCTACTTAGAATCCCTGGTACCTCACTGTTTTGCTCTGAAGAAGTCAAAAGTGGCTCAGATTTGTTGGCCTTTTTCAGTATTGCCTCAAATGCATTTTTCTGGGTATCTCTTGTACTTTTTTCTAACACAGAATTCTGGTGTAAGAGGCAAAGCTACATGAGGCTTTTCTAGCTCCTTTTCTTAGGTTTACTGAACTTTCTTCAACCCAAGTAGGAAGAGAAGAAGATTGATCAGTGTTTAAATTGTGTGATTCTTAGTGCATAAGTGTGTGTGTAGGAGGAAGGTATATGGGCTTCAGAGTGAGTTTTAAGTTCTGATTATGAGCCCAGCCTTTCTTAGCCATGTGACCTTTGGGTGTATTTAACTTTCTCACTGCCAGCTTCATCATCTATGAAGAGGATTACTGATACCTATCTCATAGAATTGTTCTGATTTTTAATTTAAGAATTTCTAGCACAAAGAGGATGACCAGAAATGATATCCCTCCCTAGGGAATAGGTTTTAGTGAAGAAATGGCTTATCTATTTAGAAATAGGGAGCATAATTTATCCTACTCTAGTACAGTAAGTTATTCTTTGAAACCAGTATACTTTGAAATGGCTATAACTGTGTTGTGCCAATGGTGGTGTTATTTTACTTGGATTCTAGTGTGTTGACATGTGGTCATGAAATTTGCTACATGTTGATGTAGGCAGTTAAGTTAGGTGCCAAATGGATTTTAGTAGTTGATATTCAACTTACTCAAAGCTAAAGGATTTGAAATGGTTCTCTAGCCACTAGTTCAAGTTGAAAGCATCTCAGGCATGTTTTTTTTTTTTTCAACGTTTATTTATTTTTGGGACAGAGAGAGACAGAGCATGAACGGGGGAGGGGCAGAGAGAGAGGGAGACACAGAATCGGAAACAGGCTCCAGGCTCTGAGCCATCAGCCCAGAGCCCGACACGGGGCTCGAACTCACGGACCGCGAGATCGTGACCTGGCTGAAGTCGGACGCCCAACCGACTGCGCCACCCAGGCGCCCCTTTTTTTTTTAATTTTTTTTTTCAACGTTTATTTATTTTTGGGACAGAGAGAGACAGAGCATGAACGGGGGAGGGGCAGAGAGAGAGGGAGACACAGAATCGGAAACAGGCTCCAGGCTCTGAGCCATCAGCCCAGAGCCCGACGTCAGGCATGTTTTTACCAGAGAGGATATAGCAGATATTTGGTTAGCTTTTATGAGAATTGCTTGCTATGATCTTCTTTCCCCAGGCATTTTGTACTTTTTTATCGATACTTCAGGTAGTATTAAGTAGTGTCTCATGATTATCCAAGAATTCAGTGGCAAGGGGCGCAGCATCCTAATGTTATATAACTGATAATATTTTACTTACTTAGGTGTAGTTTATGCGAAAAGTCCTAAAATGTGGTCTTGGGTCCAGTTTGATCTTTCAGTGGAAATGTTTTAGGTACATGTACTAAGTTCTGTATTTTGTGTATTTATTTTAAGTGTCTACTTCCCCTATATAAACTAATTTAGGGGCGCCTGGGTGGCTCAGTTGGTTAAGCATCTGACTCTTGATTTCAGCTTAGGTCATGATCTCACAGTTCCTGAGCCCCACTTCGGGCTCTAGGCTATTAGTGCAGAGCCTGTTTGGGATTCTCTCTCCCTCTCTCTCTGCCCCTTCCCTACTTGCTCGCTCTCTCTCTCTCAAAATAAATAAATAAAACATTTTAAAAAAACATCAGGCAGGGCGCCTGGGTGGCTTAGTTGGTTGAGCAGCCAGCTTCAGCTCCGGTCATGATCTCATAGCTTATGGGTTTCAAGCCCTACATCAGGCTCTGTGCTGACAGCTCAGTGCGTGGAGCCTGCTTTGGATTCTGTGTCTCCCTCTCTCTCTCTCCCCTGCTCACGCTCTGTCTCTCTCTCTCTCTGTCAAAAACATTTTTTTTTTAAAAAACACTTTAAAAAAAAATTTTTTATTACATTTCTTTATTTTTGAGAGGCAGAGAGAGACAGAGCATGAGTGGGGGAGGAGCAGAGAGAGAGAGAGACACAGAATCCGAAGCAGGCTCCAGGCTCTGGGCTAATAGCCCAGGGCTATTAGCAGGGCTTGAACCCATGAACTGTGAGATCGTGACCTGAGCCGAAGTTGGACATGCAACCGACTGAACCACCCAGGCGCCTCTTAAAAAAAAAAACTTAAAAAAACATCAGGAATGTGAGAAATAATGTAATATTTTTTTTAAGTACTAGTTATTTTTCTTAATGGAACACTATCAGAGGAAGTCTTCTGCCTTAGCTCTATTGGTTATGTTTTAACTGGTTTGTCTTTCATTGAAGAAAGCATATCTATCTCAGGATGATATCCATGCATTTGTATCTACTCTCAATTGATGTGGCAGTAATAGAAACAGGAATAATATTATGGTTGTACATTTAGTGTTAGGTAATCAAATTATTAATAGTTGGGAATATTGCAAAAATGCCATATATTCCAGATCACTACAAAAATCTCTTAGTGTTTTCTTCCCCTCTTATATTTCTGTTAAGGTCTAGAAATGTCTAAATTTTCTTTTTTTGTTGTTTTTATTTTTAATTAGTTAAAATACAGTGTTTCGTTTCAGGTGTACAATATAGTAATTCAGCACTTCCATACATCACCCTGTGCTCATAACAACAAGTGCACTCCTTAATCCCCATCACCTGTTCAACCCACCTCCCTCAGTTCTCTATAATTTAGAGTCTATTTTTTTATTTCTCTCTCATTTTCCTCCTTGTTTTGTTTCTTAAATTCCACGTTTAAGTGAAAGCGTATGGTGTTTGTCTTACTCTGACTTATTTTGCTTAGTGTTATACTCTAGCTCCATCCATGTCATTGCAAATGACAAGATTTCATTCTTTTGTATGGCTGAATAAAATATTCCATTGTGCATGTATATACACACACTGTGTATCTTCTTTATCCATTCATCTTCCATATCTTGACTATTGTAAATAATGCTGTTATAGACATAGGGGTGCATGTATCCCTTTGAATTAGTGTTCTTGTATTCTTTGGGTAAATAACCAATTGTGCAACTGCAGAATCCTAAGGTAGTTCTATTTTTAACTCTTTGAGGAAACTCCATACAGTTTTCCAGAGTTTGCACTCCCACCAACAATGCAAGAGAGTTCCTTTCTCACCACATCCTCACCAACACCTGTTGTTTCTTGTGTTGTTAATTTTACCTTTTCTGACAGGAGTGAGGTGATATCTCACTGTAGTTTTGGTTTGCAAGAAATGTCTAAATTTTCAGTTAAATTAAACATACAGGTAAATAAATGACTAGGCAGCATTGTATTCATGTTTTACTAAGTTATAGAGAGCAAGAACTTTTTATTTATTATTGTCCGCTTTGTGAAAATGATTATGGATCTTTTGGGACCAAATTACCAAGATTATACCTGGCACAGTTTTGTGTAGGAAAATATTTTAATTACAAATGCCACACACAGGCAAGCTAGATGTACTTTCTTTCCTCTTGGTACATCCATGTCCTAAAGCTCTTGGAAGAAAATGGTTTAAAAAATTGCTTTCATGTCTACACTGTAAGTAAAATCACTTGTCATAGCGAGTTGCAAAATGCAGACATTCATTCTGAAGCTGCCTGTTTCTCATTTGGATCTGACATATTAAAAAGCATATAATTAATGGTTGACATTAGTAATTAACATTAACTTTATGGTGCTTAATATGCCATCATTCATCCATCAAATAACCAGAAATGCATAATGTCTTGGCATAAAGGTTTTAATTATATAAAACGGTCCTTCAGTTTTCATATGATATAAACGTTAAAAGCCAAAAATGTATTCAAAGAAGATTTTTGTAAAGATTTGTTGGGCGTTAGCTATATTTTTATTTCTTTTTAGGAGTATGCATCAACAATTGCGTCAGGAACTTCAAAAGGAGAATGTGGACCTAACTGCGCAGTCTTCATTATCGGCTAAAGAGCGCCACCTTGCTGCAGTTGCCAGTGCACTATGGAGACATTTCTTTTCATTTTTGAAGAGTCAGAGAATGTCACAGATAGTGCCTCTCTCAGAACTTGCGGACGCAGCTGCAGGTCAGCGTTGTTAATTTGCTAATTAGCTTCTCATTTTGCAGACTCTTGTCAGTTTTTTCTTCTATTTGCTTGGTAACAAACTCTTTTATTACAGTCTAATAAATACTTTGACAACCAGAAAGATAAAAAGAGTTTTGTATTTTTAAATTAAGATCCTTTGGCTTGTTTGTTTTCTTCTTAGTAAAGGTAAAAATTAAGTGATTGTTCGCTAAAAATAAAATATAATTTTCGATCTTAAAAATATCAAATGTGCATAAATTTTTCTTATGCGTACAATATCTGGAAAGAAAAGTAGCATTTGATTTCCTCTAGTTCAAGGACGTTATCTTCAAATTGTGTATGGAGATATCTAGATGTAACATGAAGTTACTTCTGTGAAGAGTAAAAGAATGTACTATGAATTCTACTTCACCAAGCAGAGATAAGAATAACCTCAAATGTATAGACTGTTATTGTTGTGACTTCTAGATTCTATTTTAGGTTGTACTTTTTAATTAATTTGACTCTTGGCCTAAGGTCATGTGCTTAGGCTTTAAGGGAATCTGAATCACATGACGTTGTAGACAAGAATTTGAGTATCTGAGCATATTTGCCATTTCCTAAGAAGAGATCATTATCTTTCTCAAAGGAATATTTCACGCAAAATATGTTAAGAAGTACTAGAATAGATGAAGATCAGTATAGCAACTACATGCCTTTAATTGCAATTTGTGTAAAGGTATATAATGCATTTCGATGTGATGTTTTTTAAGACCTAACACCTAAACCATGGTTTATTTTACCCTGGTGTGAATGACAGAAAGCTGAGCTAAAAGCACTACATAAAAGACTGAATGATATAAATTGTGAAAGATCTTGAATTCTACTAGCATTTCCATAATTAAAACATTACAATGACAGATTGAAGAACTGTGACAGGACACAGTTTTCCAGCTACCAGAATGTCTATGAAAATAAATATTGATATGTAATCAGTTTAACCAAAGCAGTCATTAGAAGCCAATATGACTTCTCTTTCTTGCATTCATCATCCCAACTCACAGTCAGTGAACAGAAATGATACCACACAAGTTTAATGAGCACTGTCCTAGTTGCTAAAAATAAGTAAAAGTGTATACACACACACACACATACACATACTTATAGGGGTTTGTTTTGAAGTAAAGACTTGATAGGTTAGGAGAAAAAAGTTTCCTGCATTAAAAACAACAGTCATCGAACACCCACATTTATTTTATGGTAATGCCATTGTGGAATTACCAATGGGAAAAGGACTGCAATTCCTTTTCTCACGTGTAAGTTACCTGTTCTCATTGAACTTCTAGTCTAGTGCAGGGGAGAGAACAATTAGTAAGTTAGCAAGATATGTAATAAAAGGTGATAATTGTTTTTGGAGAAAAATAAAAATATATCAGAGAGGATAGGGAATGCCAGAGGCAGATTGTAATTTTAAATAGAATTGTCAGGGAGGCTTGAGTAAGTACCATTTCAGGAAAGACCTGAAGGAAGTCAGAGACCAATGCTCTGCACAAGAACAGAAGCAAGAGCATGTCTGGTGTGCTTGAGGAACCACAGAGAAGCCATAAAAGCTTGTGTGGCATAAGAAAGGAAGGGAGAGTCCAGATCTATAACCAAAAGGTAGTGAAGAGCTAGCTTGTGTTCTGCCTTGTTTGCAGTTGGAAAGACTCTCTGCTTTTACTCTGAGATTAGAAGCTTTTGAAAAAGTGTTGAGCAAAGCAGTGAGGAGCACCCTTCTGGCTACTAGACTGAGAGCCAACTATAGGGAGGCCAGTTAGCGAACCGTTGGCAATTCAGAAATGAGCAGCTTGAGCTAACATGGTAGCAGTACAGGTGGTGAGAAGCGGTTGGATTTCCAGTCAGAAGGTACACAGAGTATTTTGAAGGTAGACCTGACAGAATTTCTAGGTGGGTATAATATGGTAAGCAGAATAAAGAGAGAATTCCTCATTTATGGAGGTGAGGAAAATTGTGACAGAAGCAGATTTTATGAGGGAAGACTAGGATTTTGATATTGGACTTTTTTTTTAGATACCCATGAAACTCTAAGAAAAGCAGGCACTTGGATAAGTGTTGGGTTCAGAGAAGAGGTTAAATTTGGGAACTGTATATAGTCATTTAAGCTGTGAACTGGATGAGATCATCGATAGAGTAAGTTTGGTGAAGAGAGAAGCATGAGGACTGGGCTCCAGGATACTCCCATGTTCAGATTTGTGGGATAAAAAGGAACCAAGAGAGGAGACTGCAAAGGAATGCCGGTGAAGCAACAGGAAAACCAAGTGTGTTGCCCTGGAAATCAAATGACAGGATTTCAAGGAAGAGGAAGTCATCAACTGCTCAAATGCTATTAATGGATCAAAAAAGATGAAGCCTGAGATTGGGCACTGGATTTAGCAAGAGGGAAGGTCAGTGGTCACCCTGAAAAGGAGTTTTGGTATAGTGCTAGAAACAAAGTCCTGATTAAAGGTGATTTAAGAGAAAATGTGAGAAGATGAATTACAGACTGCAAATGTGGATATATCTTTTTGAGTATCACTGTTTAAGAGAAGTAGAAAAATGGAGATGTTAGCTAGAGGGAGGTGTGGGTCAAAGAGATTTTTTTTTTTTAATAACATGGGCGAAATTTCAGCATATTTATAATCCTGACATGAATGTTTGGAGTAAAGGAAAACTTAATGATGCATGGTAGTCACTTGTGGTTTAATGTCTAAGAGAAATGGGATCCTATAAAAGACTTGGCCTCAGATGATCTGTAGGAGCAGAAGAGAAGGCAGAGTAAATGGGCCCAGAGGCACCTGGGTGGCTCAGATGATTAAGTGACCGACTCTTGATTTTGGCTTAGGTCATGACCTCACAGTTGGTGAGTTCGAGCCCTATGTCACTTTCCACACGCTGACAGTGTGGAGCCTGCTTGGGATTCTGTGCAGTGATCATAAAGGTCTCCAAGAATGGGTCTAGAATAATCTATTTCATCATTATCATTGTGGAATCTATAATGGCTTCTTCAGATTCCAAATTCTACACCTGATGTTTCTGCTAATGTGCCCAGTGTATGTGCATTCTATAAATAAATAAACAAACAAACAAACTTAAAAAGGGGGGGGTCCAAGAACAGGCAGCTAGGTAGATGTGCCAGGAGCTTGTGGTAGTTCTCGGCTGATGTTTCTCATTTCTTTGTGAAGTAGTAAGTAAGGCCGTTAGCTGAAAGTGGGGATGGGGAGGAGGTGCTGCCTAACGACAGAGGGAAGAAGGTATGCAGTAGCCCTCCAGGAGAGTAAAAGTCTGAATGGACTGGAGTAATGTATCAGGAATGCTGGCCAGCTCTAAGGTCTAACTTAAAGTTTATAGTCCTAAATTTAAAGTGAGATCAGTCAGTAGGATTCCTTGCCAGCCATTTATACTGGAGCAGGTACATAGCAAGAGAAGACCAAGAGTTGGAATTAAACATTTGCTTTTTCCAGAGAAATACAATGAATCAAGTAAGAAGCAAGGGAGTGGACAGTACACAAAACTAGCGTAACAGTGGACCGTGCAATAAAGCTGCCTAAAAAAGGAAAGAAGGCATGAAGGCAGTGAGGGACAGGGAAAAAGTTGTCGGATCAATGAATTGTAGGTCTTGGTGGAATCAGATAGTTGTTGGGAGTTGGAGACCTAGAGACAAGAGAGTTGGAAAACCCCTCCAATTGGGTGGAGGTGCCAGAAAGCAGGAGAGAATGTACTTATTGCTAATGCCAAAGTCTCACAGTATCAGCATGGGAGTAAATGGCTGAAATAGAGTGGAAGATAGATTCGCTGAGGAGGGGAGTTCAAGAAACTGATAGGCCAGGATATCGGAAGAAAAGCCATCCAGGATTATGACAGGAGCACTGCTAGAGAGGATGTGGTTAGTGAGCTATAGTCTTAAAGGAATGAGGGGAGATGAACAAGGAAACACTAGGCGAATGCAACAAGGAGAATTAGTGACTGGTGTCTGATGACATGAGAGTCAAAGCTGGAGGTTTTCAAGAGGAGGAAGGGGAGAATGGTCTAGAAGCAGCCTCGGGACCAAGGCGCAAACTCCGCTATCTGTAGGTCAAGTGTAGGAGAGAAGTGGGAGAATACACAGCCACTGCTTGAGGAAGGTACGGAGGAGCCAGTGCTTCATAAGCAGTCTATTGACAAACATAAATTAATATAATACAAATTAAGTTGGGGAATTCCCAGGAAATCACAAAATAAAGTATATTTGTTTAATGTGGCTCACTAGGGAATTCTAGTTCCTAGGCTTAGTAGGTTCTGAAGAAAGTGGAGTGTCACTGATTACTAGGAAATTACCATGTAATGGAAGACTATCCATTGTCTGAGACCAAAGTCTTCTCTGTGGCAGGTGGCAAGTACATTAGCTTGATTGGAGAGAAATAGATGCTAGAAATATTTTTTTTAATGGGTTTTTTGAGGGGTGCCTGGATGGCTCAGTCGGTTAAGCGTCAGACTTCAGCTCGGGTCATGATCTCACAGTCTGTGAGTTCAAGCCCTGCATTAGGCTCTGTGCTAACAGCTCAGAGCCTGAAGTCTGCTTTGGATTCTTTGTCTCCTTCTCTGCCCCTCCCCCACTCATGTTCGCTCACACGCGCGTGCACACACTCGCTCTCAAAAATTAAACATTTAAAAACTTTTTAAAAATAAAAATAAATGGGATTTTTCAATGAGGGGGTACAAACATCAGATGTAGAATTTGGAATTTGAGGAAGCCATTATAGATTCCATGATGATAATGCTGAAATAGATTATTCTAGACCCATTCTTGGAGATTATATAATCACTACGGAAATTTCTTTGGCAACATGAATATAGTTCAGTTTTTGCTTTTTGTTCTGCATTTCTACATGTGACATTTTATTATTGAGTGAATTCTTTTTATCACTATTGATATAATTTGGGGAGGGGAAATAGTTTTTAAAAATTCCTTACTATAAGGGTGCCCAGGTGGCTCAGTTGGTTGAGCATTCGACTCTTGATTTTGGCTCAGTTCATGATCCCAGGGTCATGGGATCGAGCCCCATATCCATGCTCAGCACGGAGCTTGCTTAAGATCCTCTCCTTCTGTCTCTCTCTCTCCCTCTCTCTCTACACTCCCCACCCCACACTCATGTGCTCTCTGTCAAAAAAATTTTTTAATTTTTTTTAATTTAAAGAAAAAAATTCCTCACCATAAATTTTTCTCATTTTAAATCTAGATTTTACTTTGCTAGCATTGGACATGCCCAGCACAGCTCCATCAGATCTTCAGCCTCAGCCAGTTATATCAATAATACAGCTTTTTGGTTGGGATGATATCATCTGGCCCCAGGTTGTAGCAAGATATTTAAGTCATTGCCTACAAAATAGGTAAGTGACTTGATTTCAGGTATGCACATGTATAGAAACTCATGATCAGTATACTAGGAAAGTAAGAATTTTCACAAATAAAAACTGATCTTCATACATATACTGACACTTTGGTGGTTTTTGCTTTTGGATGTATCAGCATTTGACAGTGGCAGTAGCCTGCCTTAAAAATAAATAAATAAATAAAAATAAACATAAAACTTGCTGCTTAAAAGCTTTTTTTTTAAACTGTTTTGTAGGACTACCTTTATTTCATCTTGAAATTACCTTTCTATATTCACCTTTGTGAAAGAAATTATGTAATTAATATTGCTGGTTCTGTAAAATACAAGTATATTGTATTTTTAGGTGTAATGATAGCTTTCCCTTTCACAGCTAGATTTTTAGACTCAACTCTTGTACAATTAGGAACACAAAACTTCATCACCCTGAACCCTGGTTTCCTTATCTGTATCTCCTGTTGCATTATATAACAGATCTGAGGCACTCCAGTAGGAAAAACATATAGTAAATGAAGTTACAATAGAAATAGTGTAATCGGGAAGATTTGAAAAAGAATAGTAAGATGAGGGAAAATAAATGCACAAACCTGGGAGACCACTGTAGTTCCTGTCCAGATGAAGAGGGATGCGGTCAGTGAGGTATTCGCATAAGGGAGTCCACTAAGCAGTCAGTAAGCCATCTTCTCATTGGCTTTAAGTCATGAAATAAGGGAGCTCAACTTCGATTGGATTACTTTTAGTCTCTTCTAGCTTGCTAATTCTATAATAACAAACAGTATTTATTAAATACTTCTGCTGAAACTGTCTGGAATAAGTTTAGTTTAAAAAATAGTATTTGATATATTAGTAACAGTTGAAGAAACTGAAATGCAAAGGTGTTAAAGAACTTTGGAAAGGTTGTATAGGTCATAAATGACAAACCTTAGTTCTTCGGCACTGTGTACTCTTTTTTTTAGAGTTATGACTTACATGTATTTTTCAAATTTCCGACTTTACCTAGCACTTCATAGTTAGGTTAAGACCACCCTCATCCTTTCTACCCCCCAGTTATAAAATGGTTAAATATCAGATTTAGCCAGGTTTTTGGCTTCACAGAAAGATTTTTGGTTTTATTTTTTTTCTGTCAGATGTTACTTTGTAATTCTTCAATAATGACCGCCTATGGAATGGTATAGCAGGAAAGAAAGGGATGGGTATGGAATTGGTTAGAAGACTCACACAGAAATCTTTGTCATTAACTCTTTTCTTACATAAATGGTCATGACCACTTCTTTTTATTTACTCTAAGGGCCACTGTTTTTTTTCTACTTGCCACTTCCTTTATTATGTCACCTAGCTACTTATAAGCCCCTTTCTAGATTTTCCCATTTTAACCTTATTCTCCTTACCTCTTGCCCTTGGCATAAACCTACACATTTGCCATCAGTGGAAAACGGAAATTAAAAATTAGAACCGTCAGGGGCGCCTGCGTGGCTCAGTTGGTTGAGCGTCCGACTTCAGCTCTCTGCCCTGCCCCCACTCATGCTTGCACTCGCATGCTCTCTTTCTCTCAAAAATAAATAAATATTAAAAATTAGAACTGCTATAGATGAAAGCAAAAATTTTTATATAAAATACCCTTTTTTGTGTATCTCTAGTGTTTATTTTCAGCAGTGTATATCTGAATTAATGTGTGTGTCTATAAAACAAGCCAAGAAGTGGGGTGTGTTAGAATTTGTCCTTTATTTCTTAATCTCTATACTCAGGGAATATATTGTAAGGTTTTGGTTTTGGTTTTGGTTTTAATATCCATCAACTTGTTTTTACAGCATGTTATGTGAAGCACTTTCTCATTCAGGCTGTGTATCTTTCCAAGCCTTAACTGTAAGATCATGGATTCGTTGCATTTTGCAAATGTATATAAAAAACTTCTATGTGCCTGATGATTTGTTCATTGATATAAATCCTGGACAGGCAGTTGGTAAGTATTTCAGGCATTTTACTTTCTAGATAGCTAAATAATGTTTAAAATGTCCTGTTTTGTTACACAAATTAATAGAAAAAGATGAAAAATATATTTGTTATATAAAATGTTTGTGTATATATATATATACATGTTTTGTGTGTGTGTGTGTGTGTGTGTGTACATTTTCTTTTGCAGCCTGTTTCTTTTTCCTGATATTTCCCTGTTATATATGACAAATTTCTCTCCTATAAAGATAAAAGAACTTGTTTCCTTGGAAGCCAGGAACAAAAACTTGCTCTCAGGTGACAAGCTATCTTTTTACCTTGAAGAAACAAATCACAAAAAAAAGGTGGAACTGTAAAGCAAATAACCAGATATCACACTGTTAACACCCTAAAAAGAAAAGTATCTAATTGTGAATACTTCTCTCCTATTTTATATTAGATATTTTACCTCTCCTCTGCCTTACTATTATTATTCACAGACTGATACTTACACTTTATTATTGTTTTTTTAAATAGCCATTCAGTTCTGGTTGCCCACAGGACATTCCTTTTCCGAAAGCTATTCTTTATGGCCATTTGTAAATCACACAAAGTTTGGACTGAAAAAAATGCCCCAAATTCATTGTGATATCTTATTACATCAATCGGCTTGACATGAAAAAATTTCGGGGCTTGTGTATTCACAAGTATATGTTTTTTTGGTTTTAAATAAAACTTTTCCTTAGAGACTTAATTGAAAGTTTTTAATTATGTGGAAATTTGAATTTTATTTTAAAAAGAATGTTATACATGAATGCTGCATTCCTTACTCTCATCTATGTAACATAAATTTATATAATAAACCTATGAATATTATTATATTATTTTTATCTTAACAGAAAAAGAGTACTTGGGACAGTTGGCTGAACTGACAAGGTTGCTATTTAAACTCTCAGAAGTAAAGAATATTTTTTCAAAGGCTCAAGTTGAATATTTATCCAGTCCAGAAGACCCTACAAAAGCACTTATTCTATTTTTTGAGGTATTTTTCATTTATTAGTGTAATTGTCCAGATGAATTATAATTGTTTTTTCACAAAAATTTGAAGTGTTTATGAAATTTGTCTATAAAATGAATTATTTTAAATGAATCATATTATTGGTTGCCTGCCATTATAAAATTAAGGAGGAATAAAAATGTGAATCAGTGATTTAGTACAATTACAGAATATATTTGTTGAGGACAATTATATTAAGGACAGCAAAAGAAGTACATTTAATGAAAAATAGTGACTAAGGAATGCCACATAAAAGCCTCACACTAAGGCTTGTGTCAATTGCAGGAATATCTTATTGCTGAAGTTCCTAGGTAGCAATATTCTCCAGATTCTTGGGAACTAGATTTCCTTATACAGGGTCCATAATAGTTCTAACTTAATGTTTACCACCCTGTAGCAAACAGTAAATTTTACAGTAAAATTTTATTGTAGTTAGCATAAACACTAAGTGCTTCATATCATTATGGTTGGGGCCTTAAAATCCAATCATTTGTTTTAGCTTTGTCTCCATAATAAATAGTCCCTTTCAGCATTTGACTTTTATTTATTAATTTTGCAGGAATTTATATTATGTGATAGTCTTTGCTTTGCATCCTTGCGGAAGCTGTTCATGTGTTTGGATTAGTGGTTTTGTAAGCTATTCACAATAAAAGTTGGTTTATTTTCCCACAGAGCGGTTGGCATTAACTGCAATGAAAATAAATACAGCTATAAGCTATTGCCACAAATGTGAATTCTTCCACTGATTTCTATTAAGTTAAAGTACAATTGTATGACAATTAGTGATACCATATAAATCCTAAAAATATTTAGTAATAGTTCATGCAGATATGAAATGGCCATTTCTTTTGAGCCATTTAGTTGTTGATCGGATCTTCACTTGTACTTAAACACCTATCCTAGGAACCATACAGGATCAGAAAGGGAGGTAGAGGTCATGTACTTCACTAATAGTTTCCAAAGAGTCTTCTAATTTCATCCCGTCCAATTAATTGTTCTTTCATCACTCAGTAAATAATAATTGTTTGCTAAATGCTAGATAGTATTTTGCCAGGATTTCTTAGGGGTTTGAAAAAACAAAAGAAGTAGTCCTTGATCTTAACTTTTTACTTGTCTGAGAATACAGGATAAACACAAAGGTTAAAATAGTAAGACAGTGTATGCGAAGTGTCAGTTTATAGATCATTCAGTAGGTTAATAATTCAGAGCATCTTGGTCTAAGAAGTTTGGATTTTCTCCTGTGAACAGTATGAAGGCTTTATACATTTTTAAGTAGGTCTGATTTGATCAAATGACTTTTTAAGAAAATTAGTTAACAGTAGATTAGAGTGAAGGTGTTGGCCAGAAACTAGCTGATTTAGAAGGAAGTAAAAATTGAATTATGAAATTTTGAAGGGATGTGAAAGAAATACTGTGTTTAACTAAAAGAATGATGATACCTTAAGGAGAAATAGGAGCACATGACTTAGGGTGAGGGAGAAGTAGGTGAGGAGTTCAGTTTTAAACTGGTTTAGTTTGAGATTGGTGTAAGGTGTCACCAACATCATTCCCATGTACTATGTGATTCTCTGGGAGGACTGAGAGCTCAGCATATAGTTGTACTCACAGCTGTGATTTATTACAATGAAAGAATTCAAAGTTCAGTCAGCATGGGGTGAAGTCTGGAGACACCAGGCAGTTTCCAAGGGTCCTCTCCCAGATGTTGCACTGGACATACTTAATTCTTCCAACTAGGAATTGTGACAACACATCTGAAATGCTGTCTGCTTTCTGCCCAAGGGTTTTCACATAGGCCCCCTTTACCTAGCACTTAGAAAATTCCAGACTCCCAGAAGAGAGGCAGATATTCAGTGTAAACTATATTGTTTGCACAGACACTTTAGGTTGAGTGAGCCATACTTACCGGGAAATGGTGGGAAAGACCTAAGTTCCCAATCACCAACCAAGGGCCAAACTTAAAAATACACCTTTTTAAAGATAGCAGTCTATGGCCTACCGTGTTAACTCTTTCTTACATAGAAATGATAGTATGACAAGTAAATAGAGTCAAAGAAATCCCTGAGATAGTCTGAGAAATACATATGTCTTATAGTCCTGGGAGGTTAAGGCTAAACACAGAGAAATACTGAGATCTAGATCAATGGTTCTCAGAATTGTGTTTCATAGGCATCTGAGGGTTGCTGATACCTTTTCAGGAATTTTAAAGCTCAAAAGTGTATAGACATTTGCACAAACGGTGCAGAAACTTTAGCACAAATCAACACCATGGCCCAATGTTATATTGGTGGTCATAATTTTCACTGCCACGCAATCACAAGAGAAAAAAAAAAAAGAACCCAGTCTCACTTAAGAATATTCTTAATGAGGGGCACCTGGGTGGCACACTCGGTTAAGCGTCCGACTTCAGCCAGGTCACGATCTCGCGGTCCGTGAGTTCGAGCCCCGCGTCGGGCTCTGGGCTGATGGCTCAGAACCTGGAGCCTGTTTCCGATTCTGTGTCTCCCTCTCTCTCTGCCCCTCCCCCGTTCATGCTCTGTCTCTCTCTGTCCCAAAAAAAATAAATAAACGTTGAAAAAATATATATATTCTTAATGAAACAGTAAATTATTAAATTTATTAAATCTTGACCTTTGAGTACATGTCTGTAATGTCCTATGAATGACAATGGAAAGTGCACTTAAAAGCACACCTGCTTCAAGTGAGGTGGTTGTCCAAAAACAACACTTTATGTAATAATTTGAGTTACAAGCTGACCTGACTGCTTTGATCTTGAAAGAACAACTAACAAAGTATGGTTGTTCAGACTTGGGTATTTGGCAGACATTTGCTCAGAAATGTGTGAAATGAGTATCACTTCAAAGAAAACAACTGACGGTGTTTGTTGCTACTAACACAATTTGAGCTTTTAAGAAAATTAGAATTTTGGAAAACAAGCATTTGCCATTAGCTTGAGAGCTTCATGATAATTACAGACTTTTCTGATGACGGTGGTGGTGGTATTAACAAATAGGATTTTTTTAGTGGATAAGTGAAATGTGTCAACATTGGCAAACTAACTCAGTGAACTAGAATTTTCCAAATGACCAGTACAGGCTTTTTAAAAGCATGCAGGAGTATTAAAAATTCATTAAGAAAGCAAAATAGAGCAGTGGCTTTTAATGCAGAAGAGTACAGAATATTTGTTGACACGGTTTTGAGTTCCATAATACAATTAACCTTTAAGAAATATCACTTGTCGGGGCGCCTGGGTGGCGCAGTCGGTTAAGCGTCCGACTTCAGCCAGGTCACGATCTTGCGGTCCGTGAGTTCGAGCCCCGCGTCGGGCTCTGGGCTGATGGCTCAGAGCCTGGAGCCTGTTTCCGATTCTGTGTCTCCCTCTCTCTCTGCCCCTCCCCCGTTCATGCTCTGTCTCTCTCTGTCCCAAAAATAAATAAACGTTGAAAAAAAAAAAAAAATTAAAAAAAAAAAGAAATATCACTTGTCAAGTTTTGGTGTAATATCAAAGAGGGATTCCCATAGTTACCTGAAATGTCTATTAAAATAACTTATTTCTCTTCCAGTTACATGTATTTGTGAGATTGAATTGTTTTCATCTGCAGCATATTACAACAAATTGTGTGTAGGGACAAATATGAGAATCTAGCTGTCTTCTGTTAAGCCAGAACTTAAAGAGTTTTGCAGAAATGTAAAAATTGTCACTTTTCACTAATTTTTTTTGTTTTGAAAAATAAAGTTCTTTTCCATAAAAACATTTTACTCTGTTAATGTATAATGCTTATTATTTTTACTTTTTTGAATTTATTTATTTATTTTGAGAGAGACAGAGGGAAAGAGAGCGCGCATGAACAGGAGAGGGACAGAGAGAGAGGAAAAGAGAGAATCCCAAGCAGGCTCTGTGCTGTCAGCACAGAGCCCAGTGCAGGGCTCGAACTCAACGAAGTGTGAAATCATGACCTGAGTCAAAAGCAAGAGCTGGATGCTTAACCAACTGAGCCACCCAGATGCCCCATATAATGCTTCTTATTTTTAAGTGAACTAGTACATAATTTAAATTTTCTCTTTTTTTATATGGTAAATATCAATAGATATAGCTCAAATAATAGTAAGCACCTTAAGATTCCAACTTTTAAGCATATGAAAGGGAACTGAGAAGTTTGAGAACTTCTGGTCTAGGAAAAGAAATGTAGAGAACCAAGGGCAGAAAGTTAAATAAAAATAAAAGGTTCATCAAGTATATCTTTTGTTTTCATCTGTCAGTCACTCCAGTTCACTAGATTCCTTCTTTTCCTACATTCTACATTTTGTTATCAACTTGACTAACTGTAATATCACATTGAATAACTTATCCTAATCCCTCATTTCAAAACTCCACAAGTCTTTAGTGATCTTCACTTCTGCTCTGCTTCATCTGCCCACTCCCATGACTAAACCTTGAGCTATGGCATCATTGGATTATCTGAGAACTCTTTGATGATCACCACCTGTGCCTCCAGACCTCCAAGTGACCTTCCACTTCCTTTTCTCCAAGTGCAACATCCTCTCAAGGTCTCACTTCTTCCCCATCCGTCTTAATTAGACCCCTTGGTGACCTTACTGCAGGTATACTCTTATCATCATCCTTTCAGTCTTCCGTCTTTGGTCTTTTGGTTACACCTACAAACCCTCAACCTTGGATTAGTGCAACCATTTGCTTTCTCTCCTTTGTCTTATCTGCTGAGAGCTGCAGGAGAAAAATCATGTAACTGTATTGGTGCCATTGTGTCCGATTTAGGTCATTGAAATCCACTCTAAGTCGCCAATAATGGTTTGAAAACTGCTACTCGTCTCAAACCTTCTAACCTATCTGTAGCCAGTCTTCTCTTGATTCTTTTTGTGACTTGTCACCTCTTATTCTCACCTTTCCTCAACTTATTCTTTCATTTATTTCTCTTCCTTTTCAAACTTCACTCTTCTCTCACTGCCTCACCTCACATTTCTCTCTACCACCTCACCGTTTTGCTATCTCTGTCCTTTGTGCCTCATCATTTTTCCTCTGAGAAAGTTAGCATCTAAAGGCTCATAAAATTTTGCGGTGAAAAATCAATCCATATCATATAACTGAACTTTAGAGAGGTCATACGTGTAAGAATTTGGTCATGTTGCTTGTAGATTTTACTTGTAGGAATTTGGGGATTGCCAGTTGTGTGCCAGGATGTTTGGAAGTCTTGATGTAATTTGGCTATAAACTTCTTTTATATCAGTTCCATTGATTTTTTTTTTTAATTCTTCTTTTAACCTTTATTTTAATTATAAAAGGTAAGACTTCATTCTTTTTAATTGAAAATCTTCAATTTTTTTAATTTCTGTGAACATTTATTGGAAAGTTAAAGATGTAAACTTAAATGTAAGGGTGTGTGTGTGTTTGCATGTGTAGAGAGAGAAATTTTCTTTGTTTTTCAAAGTCTATACTGTATGAAACTTGGAAATCTAAATCATGTTTTTCCTTATTTTATAGGCTATTGGTATTACTTATGGGAATCTGCAGACACTTTCTGATAAATCTGCCATGGTCACAAAGTCCTTAGAATACCTTGGTGAAATATTAAAATATATAAAACCTTATTTGGGAAAAAAAATTTCTAGTGCAGGACTGCAACTGACTTACAGGATGATGGGTATGTACTCCTGACGTTATCGAAACTTCCTTATGTTGAGCCTATAGTATCATGATAGGAATATTCTAATACACTGACTAAATCACTGTTCTCCATACAATCATAAGAATAATTTGAAAGACAAAGATTTAGCTTACAATAATTCATGTTGGCTTTCTATTGCTGTATCCCTCTCCTGCCCCACCTCCTTTCAGAACTTTCCTTGTTACAGCTTGTGTTAATATTAAAATTAATTATGACCAAAACAGAAAATACGCTCATACCAATTTGATATCAATAGTCTGTTGTGAATCACTCACACTGTGAATACCTGGATGATTAAAATGGACTTTTTTTAAGGCTTATCTGTGCTTTCTTAGAATTTAAAATATCAGGAAACCATCACTTCTATTTATCTGGTCTGCTCTGTGTGAAGGAGGTCAGGAAAGAATTTACTATGGCACTAGAGATATTTATGCTTCAAATCTTGCTTCTCACAATACTATGTTTTCTCCTTTCGAAAAGAAATCTTTTTCTGTGCCTGTGCTATAACAACATAGTTCATCCTTGAGGAAGTTAGTAATTTGAATATTGTTCACTAAAACCATGTTACTAACCAAAAATAGGAACTGGATAAAGGGAAATGAGAAAATTTTCCTTAGAAGTTTTTATAACAGAATTTAAGGTTTTTGTTTTTGTTTTTTTTAATTTCTCTGTGGCCAAAACCTATGTCTTCTCCCTTTGATCTTGTGAACATATGAATAAACCTGATTTAGGCTGTCTGAAACCTTTTATCTTTGTTGTGAAAGATAAAGGAGAATGCAAAAATGTCTAAATATGGATGATGTAGAATGTAGTGAAAGCTATAGTAGCAATTCAGGCATCTTAATTTTAGAGGAAAACAGAAATAACTTATAAATTTAACATAGTAAAATGTAGATTAATAAGTATTTCAGCATTTAGCCTTATAATTTATTAGTCTCTGTTAGATTTTTGCCAAGCTAAATTTATGATTTCAGGAGATATATTTATTTTACAAAATATGTGATAGTCCTAACTGCAAAATCATATTTGGATTGGTAATATGTCGACCTATGAAGAATTGAGGACCTTCCTTTGTTGTATTACATGATTGGCATACTGGAAGGTAGATCGGTATTCTTTTCTTTTGTCTAAATCTCAGAGACTGCGAATAGAATATATTGGTACAATGTTGCCCCTTTATATGTTAAAAATTAGGAACAGATCACTTGCTTTCTTCTTTATGTAAGAGACTCAGAACAAATTGGAGGAAGAGCAAGTATAAACTTTTTAGAGTTCAAATGTGCTTGAAGTATGTGTGTTTGGGGTATCATACTCACTTCAGGGAAAGTGAGGTAACCACAGAAACTGTTTTATTTACCTTGCTAGTTTCTAACTGGGGATACCTCTGCTGTTTACTTACAAGGCTGCTAGTGGAAGGTGCAAACTTGATAAAATCACACTTCAGATGAAGGCATCTGAGGTCTTAATTGTAACTCAGTAATTTCTGAGAAAGGATTGATTCATGAGTACTGTCTTCAGTGTTCTTAATCTTAATATTAATGTTTATGGTTTTTCTCTTTACATCTCTTACTTTTTCTGTTCCCATGTTTTTCTTTTGATCATTCTTCTCTCTTTAGCCATTCCTCCTCTTTTGTCTTTGTAATTGAAACTCTACCCATGATCCTCAGTGCCTATACTAATATTCTGTGTTTTCCACACTCTCAGGTAGACTTGGTCTCCCTGATTAAGCTTCAGCTGTCCATCTCTGACAACATTCTTCATAGCTTGCCAGTTATTATAATTATTTGTGTACTTGGTTTGTCCCTACTAAAAATTTAAATTTATGATAGTGGCCATATCTTTTTAACTTTTTATTCCCATTATCATGTTGTATTTTGAACAAATAAGAACATTTCCTGAGTTATATATTGGGCACTAGATTGGGAAAGAGCTTCTCCAGTGTAGGAGATGGTATATACTAAGTAAATACTAACTAAATATACTAAATAAATATTTCTAGAATTTAACAATTTTATAAACTTAGCTAATAGAACATAATGTAACTTTTAGTGTTCCTAAATGAGTAAAGTTACTTTCTAACTATAAATACATTTTTAAATGCCTATTATAATGATCCCAATCCTCCTTTTTTTTTTTTTAGGCATAGTATATGCATAGAATAGGAAATAAGTAAACACATAAGGACTCTTACAGTGCAGATCTCTTTCAATTGTAGAAGTATGCTCCCCACAATTTTTCTACATTTTCTTTTTTTCTTTTTAAGTTTATTTATTTTGAAAGAAAGAGTGTGAGCAGGAGGAGGGGCAGAGGAAGCAGAGGGGCAGAGGAAGAGAGAGAGAATCCCAAGCAGGGTTCCACACTGTCAGCGTGGAGCCCATCGCAGGGCTTAATCTCACAAACTGAGATCATGACTGGAGTCGAAATCAAGAGTCAGACGCTTAACAGACTGAGCCACCTAGGTGCCTCTGCATTTTCAGCAGCATCACTTAAATACGTAGTATGTTTATAGCCAGAAAAAAGACTGGTTTTGTTTGTTTGTTTGTTTGTTTGTTTAACAAAGCTACTCTATGTATTTTAACCTTTCTCCAAGTTTTTTACTTAAAAAATTTCTTTCTCTTTGCATTACTAATACCACACACTTAAATATTCTTCACTGAAACTTAAAAACTAGGGTTCTGATTTGGCAGTAAAACAAATGGATCTCCTCTGCCTTCTATGAACTCATAAAACTTAAGATCTTCAGCAAAGTGTTTTAACCACTGCAGAAGATGAAATACAAGGGTAGGTGATGCATTTTTGGTTGGAAGGCCCTTGCTCTTTATAAGTCAATTCCTGTGTGACACCTAAGAGTGATATAAATCATTTAAAATGTCAGTGGTGATGGCAGTTCCCTTTATGGGCATATTAATGTTAGTTAGGATGTGAGTTCTTCTTACACTGCTGTCATTCTCAAGTTTTCCACCTACTGAAAAAAATGAGGAGCAAGCCAGCATTATTTAAAATATTGCTAAGTGAGCATTGTGTTTCTTTATGATTGATTATTGTATTTCCTTTTACAACAGAAGATTAATGTTGCTGTTTGTTGTTCTTAGAAGTGATTATTGGCTGGGCTTTTTTCTTTTAACATCAATACATTCCTCTATAAGCGTATTTTTGTTTCCCTTCAGAGTTGAATTTTAAACTTCTTGTTTTATGGAAATGGCTTTGACGTTTATCATCTCTTTTGTTTTCTAAGATGGAATAAAATATAAAAGTTTATGCAGTACATATACCACTAATGCCACTTGGGCAAGCATTTAATGATCTCCTTTTAAATTTGTTTTTTCGGTAGAGAAGCCCTTAATAGCAGGAGTACACTCTAATGGGAACTACATAAATGCTCTTAATTACTTCATTAAACAAAGGGTGCTCATTTGTTTGGCTTTACTATCATCAAAGGTAGCAACTGACTCCTAGCATTAAGGAAATCATAAAAATTTCCTGTAGTAAAGAAGTCTGCATCTCTTCTTTCAGCATCAAAATTTAAACTCACTGTGTATATTAAACAATTGAAAGTTATAAAAAGTGGTGTTCAGGGAGGTTAAGTGATTGCTTCAAGGTGCTATAGCTAATCCTTCTTACTACTTTAACAATTAAATTTGGCTCTATCTTTTCATGTTGTAAACTGGGTTGAGACAGCCTATAAAATTTTATGTAAGATAAAAATATAAAGAAATAAAGGTATCAAAAACGTAAATGTGGAGTAGCATGATGGAGCCCAGGGAAAGTGAGTACACACATAAAAGCATAATGCGTGATCTTATAGTGTTCTTAAAGTTGGATTATAAATTTGCCTCTGAGTTACCTAGCAGCCAAAGCAAAAAGAGAAATCTGATTAATTACAGCAGTCGATCTGTATATTCACATAGTGTATAGCCAAATCACAATGTGTGTGTGTGTGTGTGTGTGTGTGTGTGTGTGTATTAAATAACAGTTGCTTAGGAAACGTATGTTTTTCTTAGACCAGAACTCTGAGAGAAATTTGTCTCTTTAGTGAAATGTATGACATGACATCAGTCTTTTCAGTCCTAATACATGTTTCTTTCTATTGCCTACTTTAACTTGGTTCTTTGTGCTTTAAATATGAATTTCATAGTGGAATGGCAAAACTTTCTGATTAGAAGGTAACCATACCTACTGTTACTCCTCTTCTTTGTCAGGAATTCTTGTTAAATCATGGGCACAGATCTTTGCCACCTCTAAAGCCCAAAAACTATTATTCCGGATCATAGATTGTTTACTGCTGCCACATACAGTGTTACAGCAAGAGAAGGAACTGCCTGCACCTATGTTGATCGCAATTCAAAAGAGTCTTCCTTTGTATCTCCAGGTATAGTAAGTGTGGCTGCTTGAAAGTTAAAAAATAATAAATAAATAAATAAATAAATAAATAAACAAACAAACAAACAAACAAACAAACAAACTTTGCCTTAAAACAGTTTGCTAACTGCTGATTTGAAAACCATGCATTATAATTTCAGTGCATGTGTGTACATGTGGCACTTCTGTTGAATAAGTTTTAAATTCCTTTTGTGTTTGGCCCTGAAACCAAAGATGGAAAAAGCAAAATCTCCAAGAAGCAATTAAAGTTGAGAGAAGAGGCTGACTAGCATAGACAGAGTTGTGTGTTCCATATTTCCTTAGAGGCTTCAGCTGTCCACTAGCCAACCGGAGAAGAAGAGATGGTGAGAGAAGACACTGTAAAGGGGATTAGTTGTAAACGAGCCAAACGGGTAAGAGGTGAAGGACTGTCAGAGGGAACAGTATTTAAAAGTCATGAGCTTGAAGAAAGTATGACACACTGGGGAAGAGCGAATAATTCTGTTGTGATCGGACACTCATACAGGAGGAGCCATATATTTGAAGGTGTTATGTGCCACGCTAGGAAGTTTGGACTTGTTCTTTTACATGGGGATTTGTATGGATTATTGATGGATTTTGACGGATTTTAGATAGGGAAGTGGGAACGACCTATCGTGTTTACATTTTAGAAAGGTAATTCTGGTGGCAACATCTAAGATAGTTGATGTGGGAGTTAGATTGGAGACTTGGAGGGCAGAGAGTAGTTCATTATCTGAGGATTTTGAACTAAGCCGGTAGGTGTAGAACTCACACAGCAGATTGCAGAAACACTTAGGAGCTCTGATTAAAAGTACTTGCTCAGAGAATGTTGTGGAGCAACAGAAAGCAATAGAATACTTCCTAGACCCCAGAGTGGGTCCTTGTACACATAGTGGTGCTGCTAACTAAAATGGGCAATTCTAGAGATGTGGGAGTGAAGGTAATAATTGATTTATGAATATCTTTCATTTGAGGTGCTGTGTACTGTCTAGATGGGCACTTCGAAATATTGATCTGTTATTCAGAGGAAGATGGGGCTGGAAGCATACTTTGTTATTCATTAGTGTCTCATACTGAAGTTAAGTGCTTCTTAATTTGGGGTTCAGCAAGGAAAGCTGAGGAAGAAAGGGAGAATAGAATTTGATTAGGTAATAAGCAGTCTTTTCCACAGATGGGCTTTTTAAACAGATTTGTATAATTTCTAAGAAATTTTTAATTGGCTCTTTAATTTTGTGTTGATAATAACGTTTAAAAAGAAGTTTAGTTTGCTGACAGAAACACAAAGCGTGGCCAGTCAGGGAATACTGGTGGGAAGGAATCTTGGGCAGCAGAAGAATCTGGAAAACATGTTCTCTGTGGCCCTTTTAAGCCAAAATAGTACAGTAAGAATTCTTATAGGGATACTTGGCTGGTTTAGTTGGTAAAACATGGGAACTGTTGATCTCAAGGTTGTGAGGTCAAGCCCCACCATGGAGCCTACTTAAAAAAAAAAAAAAAAAAAAAGAATCCTTACAAACTTTGTAAGTGGTAAACTGAAAATTTTGGTGAATTTATCCATTTGGCAGAATTGACTTAGATGTACACCTTTACTTAAAAGTACTCCAGTCTCCTCTTCAAAGTTTTCAGAACATATTTGTTTATTACTTCATCTTCTAATAATGTGCTTTCTTTTAAAGGAAAACATTGAAGAAACTAAGTAGAGGGGTGTTCATTGCCCTTTTGTTTTCAATTATTGTTTGCTAGTGTTTTAACAGTTCTATGTTACTTTTATTACAAATCTTTCAAAATTTTTTGATGAGTAAATATCTATTCATAGGTAAAATGGAGACAAATATTTCTAATTATTTCTCTGGGAAAACACATTTTAAATCACAAAGGGCCAAATTATAAATGAACTTTTGGAACATAATTCGTTGTGTTGGTGATTATATATATATTTGGTAATATGCATTATTTAGTAACATTGGTAGAAAAAAATTTCTATTTCTCAGGGTTTAATTGTTAAGTCTCAAACACCGTAATCCATATGGAAGCTATACAAATGGAGGGGATTAAATCAACAGAACTCTTAACTTCTCTAAACCTCAGTTTCCCCAGCTATGAAATTGGATATGTGATAATACTAAGTGTTTTTTAAGAAATTTAAGTGAAATAAAGGATATAAAGCACATGGTACAGTGCCTGACATATGAAACTCTTCAAATGAATTGTCATTATTCTGAGTCTTAATCTTCTGCATTTCTCTCCTGTCAATTTTTGTTTTAATTTATCACATTTCTTACATTGGAAGATTTTTAGTATAAATTCTGAGTCTCACTCAGTTAAATGACCAGGCCATACGTATAAAAACTGACCTAAAAATGTGTTTCATAACTTTGAAATGACATACAGACGTAGTTGATGAGTGGGATGCTCAAGTTTTCTGCGTATGAGAGGAGGAAGGAAGCTTCCTTGGTCTTCCTGCACTTCCTCTGCTCCGTTTGAGTACACCCCCAAGACACACATGTGTGGTTGGGTACCACAGTACAGGAGTCACACAGGCTCAGCAGCTCCCTGAGCCTCATAAACATTATCTGTTGATGCTGGCAGTGCCCTGTGGACTGTGGTTGCACATTCTGACATGGATATTAATGCTAGGGACTAAATTAGTAAGTTTCTCAATATTTTTTTTAACTTTTCCTTTTAGTATTTCTTCTCTTTTTTCTCCTTTAGGGCATGTGCATTGTATGTTGTCAGTCTCAAAATCCAAATGCCTATTTGAACCAGTTACTTGGGAATGTTATTGAGCAGTACATCGGGCGGTTTCTTCCAGCTTCACCACATGTTGCAGGACTTGGACAACACCCTGTTCTGATGGCCCTGAGAAACTCCGCCACTCTTGCACCGATGTCACTTCTAAAGAAATGCATTATACAAGTCATAAGGTACATCTAAATATTAAAAATAAGTGATGTTTACAATCCAATTAGTTCATCTTTATTAAAAAGTAACAAAGCTCCCCAAAAGTATTGGCAACACTTAGGATGCTGGTAGTTGAGAAACTTTTCTTTTCCCTGAGAAACATTATCTAAGGATTTACTAAAATGATTTTTGCTCCCGGCAGCCTGAGTCAGTGCTCTTTAAATTGTTTGTTTTCTTTACATAGCTGTTGTTTTCCTTATATATGTTCTAAAGGTGTATGTTTTTTTAGTCCTTATCAGATAAACAGTAATTGTATTTTCTCCTATAAAAAACATATTAGCTATATTTTTGAAAGATAATAACTAAATGAAAAAATGAATGGTAATATGAAAAAGGAAGCAATAAGAAGTCCTTTTTTGTTGGTCTACAACCTGTCTTAATAACTTCATTTTATTATTGGATGCATAAATGAAACCTCTTAGGTTTTCTCCTTCCTTTTACCTGCAACGGTAGAAGATTCAGTAATAGAAATGATCACTTCTTTGTCTTCGTGCAGTATTTAGCTTCATATGAAATTAGTTTTTAAACTTTAAAATGCTGTGGTGATATACAGGCATACCTTGTTTTATTGCACTTCACAGATACTGTGCTTTTTACAAACTGGAGATGTGTGGTAACACCATCAAGCAAGTCTGTTGGCACTGTTTTTCCAATAGCATTTGTTCACTTCGTGTCTCTGTGTTACATTTGGTAATTGTCACAGTATTTTAAACTTTTTTGTTATTATATTGGTGATAGTGATCTCTGATCAGTGATTACAACTCTCTGAAAGCTCAGATGATGGTTGGCAATAAAGTATTTTTTTGGCAATAAAGTATTTTTAAATTAAGGTGTATACATTTTTTTTCTTTGAGACATATTGCCATCGTAATGCTGTTGCACACTTATTAGACTACAGTGTAGTGTAAGCATAGGTTTTATATGCACTGAGAAGCCAGAAAAACTCATTTGACTTGCTTTATTGTGACATTCACTTTATTATGGTGGTCTGCAACTGAACCCACAGTGTCTCTGGGGGTATGCCCGTATATTATTCTTATCTAGTATTTTTTTTCTGTGTTTTTAATGACTTGATAGTTTTTTTTTTTTTTTTTTTTTTTTTTTATTAAAATTTTTTTTTTCAACGTTTTATTTTTATTTTTGGGACAGAGAGAGACACAGCATGAATGGGGGAGGTGCAGAGAGAGAGGGAGACACAGAATCGGAAACAGGCTCCAGGCTCTGAGCCATCAGCCCAGAGCCTGACGTGGGGCTCGAACTCACGGACCGCGAGATCGTGACCTGGCTGAAGTCGGACGCTTAACCGACTGCGCCACCCAGGCGCCCCAATGACTTGATAGTTTTAATGACCACTATTATCCATCACCTCTCATTACAGAATTCCATGTCTAAAATCTGTTCTCCCTTGTGCTCGCTTCGGCAGCACATATACTAAAATCTGTTCTCCCTTACAAGCATTTTTGTGTGTTCCTGGTGTTCTGTTACTGAGGTTTGGAAGCTTTATATGTTTGTTCTCTCTCCTTGGCCAACCTTTGGGAAATGATTGCTTCCTTCTTTTCACACCTCTATTCCCTTATCACATTATACCCAGGCTATTGCAGGAGTCTCCTAACTACTTTCACTGTATCTAGCCTTTTCTTCTGGTTCAGCGTAAACAGTGCCCCCAGATTACTTTTCTTGAAAGTCTATTCCATTATGACACTTCTCTACCCCCAAACCTTCACTTGCTCCTTTTTTGCCCATGGAATAAATTCCGTATTCTTATAGCTCTTTGTGATCTGTCACTGAACTTTTCCAAATGTACAAGACATAACATCATATGCAAACTTTAATGAGATTGGTTTCATTATTGCCCTTCCAAAATGCTTTACATTTCCCTACATCAGTGTTGTTCATACTATTTTCTCTGTTTAAATGCCACGCCTTTGGGTTAAATTCTGCCTTGACTTTTTAAGACCTACATCTAATATCTCAGTGTAGTGTGGTGCTTCTTTCCTTCTTCTGAAGTCATGTGCTCTGTTAAGATTCCGTTCACAGAATTGAATGTTTTGCCTCACTTGTATCTGAATTTCCGACAAGACCTTAGTAGTCTACCACTATTTCTGAGACATTATTTAAGTAAGTGTAGTACAAACCAAATGACAAATGCTGAAGTGAAATTAAATGTTTAGGGTCATAAAAGTCATTTAAAGCCCACCATTTAAAATCCTGGCTGCTTTCATTGACTTCCTTATTTACCAGGGAACACATTTTTCTCATGATTTCTAACTGAAGATCCAGAATTGTAGTAGTTCCTTTTTTCTATTTTTTAACTACTCAGGAAGGGAATAGATTGCCTCCTGTGCCTCCCTTCATTCCGCGCTCCTCTACTCCTGTAGTTTCCCATCTTTGTTAGGGTTCATTCCTCCCAATTCCTGAGAATTCTGGGGTTATCTTTCAAAGCACCTATCACACTGTATTATGGTAGTCTTTTTTTCCTTATTCAACTTTTCCACTAGACAGTGAGCCCCTTGATTTCATAGACCATATTTCGTCTAAGATTCAGCAGTGAACAAAAAAGACAAAACACTTGTCCTCAAAGATTGAATAAATCTTTTAACATGTAATAATTGTTGGAACCCACCATATAGAGTAGAAATGATGGTGAAGACATAGTTCCTGCCCTTAAGGAGTTTATAATCCTTCGTGATTTCTGTGGCTCATTTTGGCAAATTTTACTGCTTTGCAAATACGTATGGATGTCTAGCTTAGATTTAGCTATATATGACAATTTTTCCTCTTGTCTAGACCTTTTAGAAACTGAGCAATTGCCACTTCCATTTATTCACTTAAGTGTATATACTGAATACCTCTTAGGAGCCAACACCTGTTTAAGAGGTAGAGATATAAAAATGAGTCAGATAAATTATCTTTATGATCGCTGTTGAATCTTAATGCTAAAATTTGTTTTGCTTTGAGAGAAGATGTTACATCCTAAATTACCTCTGGTTTTTTTTACTTCCTAAGAGAAGGAAAGAGGTAAAGCTGGAACAGGAAGCCAATTCCTAGGGCAGTCCTCTTATTGATTTGGAGAAATAAAACCCCTCCCAAATCCCTAAATAAATAAACGTGAGGAGAGATTTCTTTATGCAAATTTGACATTAAAGAAAATGTTGCATCGTTGAGGAGCTAATAGAAGAGATTGGACTCAAAAAAGGAAAAAAAAACAAATGGATTTTCATTTGGATTTTGATTAAGTGCATTGAAAGATCAGGTTTTAAATTTAGTTTGTGTCCGTATTCTACTGTGGCCCGTATAACACACCAGATATTCATATGCTTATGCTTCTAAAATTTTGTGTTTGAGGATAGCATGGCAAAATATACGTATATTTTTTTAGTTGTGCTTTATTAAGTTGGGTAAAATTTGTCAGTATCTCTAAAGTGGGTGACTTTTGGTTCTGTTCACTGAAACTTTAAACAGAAGAAAAAACAAAATTGTGCTTCTTTTTAGGAAGTCCTACTTTGAGTGTAAAGGGTCCCTGCTCCCTCCTCGCTTGGCATCTATCCTGGCCTTCATCCTCCAGCTCTTCAAAGAAACTAACATAGACATTTCTGAAGTTGAACTGCTCCTCCCTGGCATCTTAAAATTGTTGGTGTTGGTCAGCGAACCCCAAGGTTAGTTTGAATCTGTTTGTTATACTGTTTTTTCATAAATTAAGAAAGTACTCTTTCCTATCAGTTAAATGGATGGCTAAGTGCTTGGTTATTTAATATCAGTTTCTATATATCGTGGGTGACAAACTCCAGCAGATAGCAGAGGTTGGGCATGATAAAATGGTTAAACACTGACATGTTTCAGAGTAGTTTACTTCTGTTTTGTTTTTTCCCCCAAGGCAAACAGTTTATGTAAGGACTACTTCCTCTAATTAGACTTGTTGACCTTTTAAAGAATATTTGTTGGGGCGCCTGGGTGGCGCAGTCGGTTGGGCGTCCGACTTCAGCCAGGTCACGATCTCGCGGTCCGTGAGTTCAAGCCCCGCGTCAGGCTCTGGGCTGATGGCTCAGAGCCTGGAGCCTGTTTCCGATTCTGTGTCTCCCTCTCTCTCTGCCCCTCCCCCGTTCATGCTCTGTCTCTCTCTGTCCCAAAAATAAATAAACGTTGAAAAAAAAATTAAAAAAAAAAAAATATATTTGTTTAATCTGACTACAGTATTAAATACAATTTGTTACCTATCATGTGGTGAGGGGTCAAGGTAAGTTCTTCCGTTCAGGTTGCCGCCAGAATATCTAAGCTGATTTCACAGGCAACCTGTAAGGATCCTTTGATCCTAGTCCTTTTGTTTTCAGTCTCATCAGCCTTACTGCTAGGGATCTCTTTAAAATATCATTTATCTGATCCCCACTGTGAGTAGCATGCTTTAATAAGCTTATTGGGAATATGCAGAATAGTAGGGATAGCTCTATCCTGAAGGAGTTTTTAATGTAAATAGGATGCTATGTGTGTAAGTGTGTGCGTGTTCTCATGATAATGTGATTGTTCAGGGCAGGGCTCCTCGATGTTTCTACCTAAGTACCTCTAACTGCTGTGATGAGTGAGTGCAATGTGCATCCTGCAGAATCTGAGGGTACCATCCAAATTGGTAAAGCTCAAAGAGCTCTTTGAAAGGTTCCATTTTATCTCAAAATGTATGCATATTTTGTTTAAATCTATGTTTATTTTAATAAGTAAAATGTTTTTCTTATTAAAATGTTTTCTTTCTCCTGAGCATGATTTGTAAAAGCTAAGCATGGTTTTACAAAACGTGTTATGATGTGTTCATATGGAATGCCCTTACCTGAGAGTAGCATCTCTTCACTGAAAAAAATACCCAGGTAGACCCCAGAGTCATCTTTAGAAATTTTATCTTCGTTGAAAACTTACACATACTTTCAGTGAAAGCCTACTGTGGTATGCAGTACAAAATTTGTTGAGACAGAGCAGACGGTATAAAATTTTAGCTAGCCTTTGTTTTGGTTATAGTAATAATTATCAGGAAGGAGGCTAGAGTGTGGAGGTGAATTTTGCTGCTCACATCTAGCTAGTGAGTGCATCACATGTTTGACATGGGTAGAATACAGAATTCGCAGTCTCTGCATTGCTGTCTTTGTAAGCTGAGTAGGTAGTATTAAACAGATTTTGGCTGTGAGAAAATTCTCTCTGACTCTCCTTGTAGCCTCACTGCTTAAAAGAATAATTTGTAAAATCATAGAAAGTTAGTTTTACTACATGACTCAGCAAGTCCACTCCTAGGTATATGCCCAAGAGCATTGTAAACATACGTCCACTCAAAAACCTGTACTCAAGCACCGAAAGAACTCCACTTCTGGCACAATAACATAAGGAGTTCTGCTGACCCACTCCCTAGCAACACTGGTGAAAATTATTTAAAAGAAAGTATCTAAATTTTCTCGAAATAGTCCTAAGAGTAGAGCAAATGGAGAAACATTTGTTTAAGAAAATCTGAAACTTGGTAAAAACATCAGGAGTCTGTGGTATTTGAAGGAAGACCACTCCTTTCTTTACTCCCCCAGCTCAGTAAGACAGAAACTCTACTCTAGACTAGTAAATCCAAGAACATAGGGCTTCTTCTCTCCCCGGCTCCCAGTAGGAGGGCTGTCCTCCTATGAGAGGCAGGATATCAGTATTTCTCATCTTGCCCCCAAGCAACCTGATGCTAAAGTTATATTCCAGGCAATTGTGGCTAAGAAGTGGGCCCTCCATTCTGTTCCTGGGGTACCAGTCAGCCTTGCCACAGCTTAAATGTATGAATTCCCTGCCAAGAGAAGCAAACTGAGGATCCCTGGGACTGCTGCCTCTCCTCCCACAAGCACTCAGCTCCTAAAGTGGGTATGTCACTCAGAAGTAGCACCATTGTCCCTGTCCCCATCACCAGAGCCCTGCATCTGAGATGTTATCTGGTGGAGAGGTAGAGGGAGGAGAAGCTGAGCATAGAACAGAGATCAGATCTCAATCAGTCCCAAAGGAACTAACTTCATTTGCAAATGAGTGTGGAAAAAGTTCAACCATAGGGTTCTATCAAAAATAATGGAGTTTGTGGTGATAGGCAATAGGTAGGAGAATAATAGAGTCACTGGGTATATAGGCTAATCTGTAGACCATCTAGTTTGGTGAGAGAATTGGTGAAAGAGACCGCTGGAAGGAACCCTTGGATCAGAATCTCAAACACCACAGAAATCCCTTTAAAACAGCCTGAACTTGATGAGATCAGTCTATAAGACAATATATGTCCCTGGGCACTATAGGAAACAATAGAGCAATCAGCTTTGATTAGTGGAACTTAACAGTTGAGTGTGGTCAGAGAAAGAGACAGAGCCCTGTCAAAACCACTGTCTTAGAATGGAGACTGTGGGCATACCCAAGGTTATACCACCTGAGGAGCAATGTTAGAAGCTTCACACTGGGGGCCATTGGGGAAGAGGGAAGAAGTACACCTCACTAAAAAATGTCCAGTTTTCAGCAACAAAAAAATTCCAAGACTGCAAAAAGACAGAAATATGATCCATACACTGGGGAAAAAAGCAGGCAGCAGAAACTGCCAGTGAGAGCAATCAGATACTGGATTTAATAGGCAAAGACTTCAAAGTAGCCATTATAAGTATGTTGAAAGAATTCCAGGAAAGCATTCTTAACAAAGTAAAGGTAGGTATGATGACATTGTCACTTCAAATAGAGAATATCGGTACCGAGAAAGAAGTTACCAAAAAAAGAACCAGAAGGAAATTATGAAGTTTAAAATTACAAGAGCTGAACTGAAAAATTCACTTGAGGGGCTTGTTACTGGATCTGAATTAGCAGAAGAAAGAATTAGCAAACTTGAAGATAGATGACAAGAGATGATGCAATTTGAAAAAAAAAAAAAAAGAATGAAGAAAAATGAACAGAGCTTTAGGGAAATGTGGGATACCATTAAGTGCACCATGATACATATAACCCAGAAGAGGACAGAAAAGTACAGAAAAAAATATTTGAAGAAATAATGGCTAAAGATTTCCTGAATTTATTAATGAACAATAACCTATACATTCCGGAAGCTCAGCTAATTCCAAATAGGATAATTTTTTTTTAATGTTTATTTTTGAGAGACAGAAAGCCGAACAGGGAAGGGGCAGAGGGATAGGGAGACACAGAATCCGAGGCAGGCTCCAGGCTCCACACTGTGAGCACAGAGCCTGACATGGGGCTCAAAGCCACAAACCATGAGTGAGATCATGACCTGAGCTAAAGTCAGACGCTTAACTGACTGAGCCACCCAGGCGGCCCTAATTCCAAATAGGATAAATTCAAAAAGTTCCACAATAAGATGCATCAGAGTAAAAATACTGGAAGCCAAAGGCAAGGAGAAAAATTTTAAAGCATCAAGAGAAGAAAGACTCATCGCTTACCACAGAACCCCAGTTAGGTCAACAGCTAACTTCTCAGCAGAATTAATGGAGGTCAGAGGTAGTGGGATCACACTTAGTGATCAAAGAAAAAATTCTCAACCAAGAATACTATATTCTGTAAAACCATTACCTTTCAAAAGTGAAGATAAAATAAAAATATCCCCAGATAAAAACTGAGAGAATTTATTGCTAGTGGACCAGCCTTATAAGAAAGGAAGGAAGTTCATGGGTGGCTCAGTCAGTTAAGTGGCCGACTTCAGCTCAGGTCATGATCTTGGGGCTGACCCACGTCTTGGGGTTCGAGCCCCATGTCAGGCTCTGTGCTGACAGCTCAGTACCTGGAACCTGCTTTGGATTCTCTGTCTCCCTCTCTCCCTGCCCCTCCCCTGCTTACAGTCTATCACTCTCTCTCAAAAATAAACATTAGAAAAAAAAAGAAAAAAAAGTTCTACAGAATGAAAGTTAAGTGACCTCACACAGGAATAACACCAGTAAAGCAATATGTAACTATAAAAGTGTAAGTGTATATTTCTTTATCTTTATTCCCTTAATGGGTTTAAAAAGCAAATGAATAGGGGCGCCTGGGTGGCGCAGTCGGTTAAGCGTCCGACTTCAGCCAGGTCATGATCTCGCGGTCCGTGAGTTCGAGCCCCGCGTCAGGCTCTGGGCTGATGGCTCAGAGCCTGGAGCCTGTTTCTGATTCTGTGTCTCCCTCTCTCTCTGCCCCTCCCCCGTTCATGCTCTGTCTCTCTCTGTCCCAAAAATAAATAAGCGTTGGAAAAAAAAAAATTAAAAAATAAAATAAAATAAAATAAAAAAATAAATAAAAAGCAAATGAATAAAATGAAATATTAAAAAAATGATATATAATGTATTATTGGGTCTATAACATATAGAAGTGCAGTATATTTACCAGTAACAGTACAAAGGAGGTGGTAGGAGCAAAGCTATATTGGTCTAAGAAAATGACTCTAGATAATAACTCAAATAGAAACAATTATGAAAAGAATTAGAGATGATCAACAAGGTTAATATAACAAAAGCTTAAATATATACCTGCTTTCCTTTCCTCTTCTTCCTTTCTTCTCCTTTAGCTTCTTTGAAAGACAAAATTATATAAAATAAAAACTATGAAAGACAAAAAATTAGGTATTGTTGGGTTCGTAACATTTGCAAAGGGAATATGTATAAAAATAATACCACAGTGGTGCCTGGGTGGTTCATTCTATTAAGCATCCAACTCTTGATTTCAGCTCAGATCATGTGAGTTTGAGCCCTGCATCGGGTTCTGTGTAGAGTATGGAGACTGCTTGGGATTCTCTCTCTCCCTCTCTGCCCTTCCCCTGCTCACATGCACATTCTTGCTCGTGCTCTCTCTCTCTCTCTCTCCCCCTCCCCTTCTGTCTCAAAATAAATAAACATTAAAAAAAATAATACCACAACAAAGGGGGAGGGGAATAGAGTTATGTAAGAATAATGTTTCTGTATTTCACTGAATTCATGTAAATCAGAAGCTCTGATAAGATATGCATGATATGCCTAGAGCAACTACTAAGGAAATAATTCAAAACTAATGAAAAACCATTAAAGAAATTAAAATGCTAAGTTTTAAAATATGCATGTAATACGAAAAGAGAGCAGTAAAGGAGATTAGAAGAGCAAAAAATGCAAGACATTTAGAAAACAAAAGGTAAAATGACTAATATAAATCCATCTATAGCAACAGTAACAGTAGTTGTGAAAGGAGTGAACAAACTAATCAAAAGTAGAGATCATTGGAATGAAAATATAAAAAGATCTAATTCTATTCTATCTACAGGAAACACTTTAGATTCAAATACTGAAATAATAAAAGGATAAAAAAACTACATCATGCAAACTGTAGCTATGGAAAGCTAGGCCAAAAAATTGTTACTAGAAATAGAGATGTTTTATAGTGATAAAGGATCACTGTATTTAACAACTTATAAACATGCACTTAACAAAAGAGCACCAAAATATAGGAGGAAAAAACAGAAGTGAAGGGAGAAAGAGTTCAGTAGTAAGAGCTGGAGGATTTTTGTTGTGTAAAGAGCTTAGAAGTTCTCATTCTCACCCTCACAACAAGAAACAAATCTTATCAGACTGAAAAACAACTCTTCTTAGATGCATCAGGGAATTGAGGTCATAGAGCAAACTGTTGCCCCCAAAACTGAGCATAGAGCAGTTTGTCAAATGCAGTGTAAATATTTCTTCCAGTGTCAGCTCCTGGTCCTCGTAAGCTGTGATTCTCTGAATCTGTCTCTCCACTTAAATGATCTAATAAATTGTTTCTTTTTCAAAATAATAATTGGTGATTATACCTTATGGAAAGCAAACTGAATGACAGCATTGTTCTGAGGATTGGGAGAGAGGAATTTGGAATACTGTGTTAAAAGGCACCTGTACCACCCCTGAAGGAATGCAGTGCTATTTGAAAGTAGACTTGGATTAGTTGTATGCTACAAACTCCGGGGCAACCACCAAAAAAATTTTTTTGAATAAGTGTATTTGATTATACTAAGAAAAGAGAAAAAAATGGAATCATAAAATCCTCAATTAAAACCTTCAGAAAAGGCAGAATAAAAGCAAATGATTAGAAAAAAAGAACAAGAGCAATGAATATAAAAGTTACATGTATGTGGGGTGCCAGGGTGGCTCAGTCAGTTAAGCATCGACTCTACATTTCAGTTCAGGTCATGATCTCACAGTTCGTGAGTGTGAGTCTCACATCAGGTTCTGCCCTGGCAGTGTGGTGCCTGCTTGGGATTCTCTCTCTCTCTCTCTCTCTCTCTCTCTCTCTCTCTCTGCCCCTCCCCAGCTCGCTCTCTCTCTCTCTCTCTCTCTCCAAGTAAGTAAATAAACTTAAAAAAAAAAAAAAGGCATTACATAATGACAGACTGGGACTAGAGATAACCTCTTCAATCTGATGAAGGACATCTATGAAAATCTTAGAGCTAACATCATCCTTAATGGTGGAAGATTAGATGCTTTCCCCCTAAGATTAGGAATAAGACAAGGATGTTCACTCTTGCCACTTCTATTCAACATTGTACTGGAAGTCCTAGTCAGGGCAAGAAAAATAAATTAAAGGCATCTAGCTTGGAAAAAAGGTAAAATTAACCCTATCTGTAGATGATTTGATCTTGTATATACAAAATCCTAAGCACACCACTAAAAAGCTATTAGAACTTATAAACAAGTTAAGCAAGGTTGTAGGATACAAAATCAAGACACAAAAATTCATTTTATTTCTATATACTCTCAATGAAAATCTAAAAATGAAATTAAGAAAATGATTCCATTTACATTTCCATTTACAATTAAAAAAAACAACTAGGAATAAATTTAAGAAAAGGGAAATACAAGCTTAAGATCTGAAAAATACCAAACATTGTTGAAAGAAACTAGAGAATAAATAAACGGGAAAAAACACCCATTTCATGTATCTGAAAAAGTAATATTGTTAAGATAGTAGTATTCCCCAAATTGGTCTACAAATTCAGTGTAACTCCAGAATAGTTGAAACAATATTGAAAAAAGAACAAAGTTGGAAGATTTATACTTTCCAATTTCAAAACTTAGTACAAAACAACAGTGATCAAGACAGTGTGGTATTGACGTAAAGATAGACATAGATCAGTGGATTAGAATCGGAAGTCCAGAAATAAATCCAAAGGTCTGTGGTCAACTGATTTTTTTGACAAAGGTGGCAAGATGATTCATTCGGGAGAAAACAAGTATTTCAACAACTTGTGCTAAGTCAAACACATATCCACATGCAAAAAAATGAAGTTATACCTTTATTTCACGCCATACGCAAAAATTAACTCCAAATAGATCATGGACCTAAATGGCTGAGATAAAACTATAAAACTCGTAGAAAAAGCAAACTAGTAAATCTTCATGACCTGGATTTGGCAATGAGTTGTTAGGTACAACAAAAGTACAAGGCAAGAGAGACATAAATTGGACTAATCAGAATTAAAAACTTTTCAGGTACCTGGATCACTCAGTTAAGTGTCCAATTTTTGATTTAGGCTCAGGTCATGATCTATATAGTTTGTGAGTTCAAGTCCCACGTTGGGCTCTGTGTTGTCAGCACAGAGCCTGCTTCAGATTCTGTCTCCCTCTCTGTCTGCTCCTCCCCTGCTCACTCTCTATCTCTCTCTCTCTCTCTCTCAAAAATAAATAACCCATTAAAAAGAAAACTTAAAAAATTTAAAACGTTCATGCTTCAAAGGACAATCGAAAAAGTGAAAAGAAAGTTCCCAGAATGAGAGTTGCAAATCATTTATAGGATAAGGAACTTGTACTTGGAATATATAAAGAACTGTTACAACTCAGTAATAAAAAAATTTTTTTATATAGGCAAAGGGGGACGCCTGGGTGGCTTGGTGGGTTATTGCATCTGACTCTTGATTTCAGCTCAGGTCATGATCCCATGGGTCATGGGATCAAGCCCTGTGTCGGGCTCTGCACTGACAGCGCAGAGCCTGCTTGGGATTCTCTCTCTTGTCCTCTAACTCAAAAAAAATAAACTTTCAAAAAAAATAGGCAAAGGATTTGAATAGACATTTTTCCAAAGAATATAAACAAATGGCTAATAAGCACCTGAAAAGGTGCTCGACACGATTAGTCATCAGGGAAATGCAAATCAAAACCACAGTGAGATACCACTAAGTTGGGTATTATGAAAAAGTCAGATAATAACAAAGTTTGGTGAAAACATGGAGAAGAAATCAGAACCCCTAGTTACTGCTATTGAGAATATAAAATGGTGTAGACACTAGGGAAAATAGTCCAGTCATTCCTTAGATCGTTAAACATAGAGTTACAATGTGACCTAGCAATGTCACTCCTAGGTATGAACCCAGGACTAATGAAAACATATATCCACACAGAAACTTGTATATTCGTATTTATAGCAATTTATTTTTCATAGTAGCCAAAAGGTAGACTGTCAACTGACAGATTTTTTTCTAATGTGATACAGCCACACAGTGGAATATTATTTGGCCATAAAAAAGAATTAAGTCCTGCTGCATGCTATACAACATGGATGAACTTTGAAAACATTATTTTAAGTGAAAGAAGCCAGTTACAGAAGACCACATATTTTATGATTCCATTTGTATGAAATGTCCAGAATATTAAATCGATAGAGACAGAAAGTAGATTTGTGTTTACTTTTAGGGTATATCAGAAAATAGGGAGTGGTAGCTAAAGAGTGTCAGGTTTCTTTGCATAGTAAATATTCTAACATTGTAGTGATGGTTGCACAATTCTGCAAATATACTAAAAACATGGAATTGTACGTGTTAAGTGAGTAAAGCTGTTAATGTAAAGAAAAACTGAAACCCCAGCTTTTTAAAAAGTTCAGTTAAATAAACCAAGATGGCAAATATTTTTTTTAAAACACAACTGTACGCTGATATCCACAGAAGCTTGATTCATAATAGCTTCAAAATGCAAACAACCCAATTGTCCAGCAACTAATGCATGGATAAACAACATGGGGTATCTCTATACAGTGGAATATTATTTGGCCATCAAAAGAAATAAAGTACACATTCTACAACATGGATGAACCTTAAAACATAATGCTAAGTAAAAAGGCAGAGAAGACCATGTGGTATATGATTGTATGTATATGAAATTTCCAGAGAAGTCAAATCCATGAAGACAAAAGTAGATTCGTGGTTGCCAGGGGCTGGGGGAGGAAGAAATAGGAGAATGTGACTGTTAAGGGGTATAAGGTTTTCTGGGGAGGTGATGAAATTATTCTGAAATTAGACAGTGGGGATGCCTTCTCAACTCTGTGAATATACTAAAATCCAGTGAATTGTACACCTTAATAAGTTGGTTTTGATGATAAGTGAATTGCACTTCAATAAAGCTTTTTTTTTTCTTTTTAAATCAATGCTTAATGTTTTCTGTGAAGACTGTTTCTTCATATTCTGGTACTTTATCAACAGAAGAGCTTTTGGGGGTTGTTTTTCAAGAAAATGTCTTTTAAGAATGAATTATACTGATTTCAGAATTGTATCTAATATGAGGAGTTACTTGTTCAGTGAAGACAAGTGTGCTTTATCTTCTTTATCCACCACCCTCATACCATAGAGAACATTACTAAGTACATGTGATTAACTTAAGTTCATATGTATCCTGTTTTGTGCTCCTGCTATAATGGATTAGAGTTTCTGAAATTTTTATTCTTAGAGTGCTTTTTTCCCAGCTATTTATATTAGATGTGCCAAAACAACACAACAAAAATCTAATAGCATTTGGAACATACTAAATTTTCTATTTTCTTTCTTGATATTTTTCCATTTTTACGTACAAATGCACAATTTTAAAGGATTTGGTTAAATATTTGAAGAATACAAATGTTCTTTTTATAACTTCACTGTCTTTTTTGAAAGAACGATAGCATCACAGTTGATTTATACACATACACACACACATCTTTGGCTAATTTTAAGTGAAGGTAAATTGGTGGTTTCTAATTTGTTAGTGAGTAGGAGGGAGGAATATGCCTATGAATTTTAAAAAAATAAATCTGCTTGTCTGTAAATCAGCTGAATGATTAAAAGCTATCTTTTGTCAGTATGTAACTACTTGCAGGATGAGGATGATAGAATGTTTTTGAATATGGGGTCTTTCTAAAAGGCCTATCTTTACATTTATTTTTTCAGTTATAAGAGTGTAAAAAATAAGCTCTTAAGGTTTTTACATTTTCTTAGAATGGGAGATAAGGAGATAGAACTTTAGAACAAACCAAAAACTCAGAACTATTTCATTTTGAAAAATAACAAAACTGTACAAACTTTAAGAAAACAACATATTTCTCTAAATTAAGAGTGTTCATAAAAATGAGGATCCAGATGGTCAATTCAGACACAGTGTGTGATGCTATAATTTTTCCTCCTAGTGAAAAGGCTGGCCACAGAGAACCTGCAATACATGGTAAAAGCCTGCCAAGTGGGGTCAGAAGGAGAACCCGCCGCCCAGCTGACTTCTGTGTTTAGGTAACTGGAAAATACGCCAACTGGCAAGGGAACTATTGCCAGCCATTTGACAGCCAACATGTTTTTTAAATAACTAATTATCCAAAACATAATGTGTTACTACTTGTTATAGTATTTCAATTATTATATTTTTGGCAGTGGTTTTGTTACACTGTGTTGTTTTATTAAAAAGACAAAAGTGCCAGGGAGGAAGACAAGTGAGCTGACTTCAAATTACCTGAGAATTGGGTGAAGAAGACTCCTGCATGTATTTAAGAGAAAAAATCAGGATATGTGGGTCATGATGACAGGTGCACAGGCCCTCTACACATGTTACTCAGGATCCAGTGTAGAAGTACACATGACTGGTTGTTTCACTTGCTGTAGATACTATAGACCCAGAAAGCTTCATTGTATTTCAGTTGTGAAGCATAGACTGTATAAGAGTAGACCTGATGTTAGTTCCCAAGAACAGTAATGCAACGGGAGGAACATTTTCTGTGTTTTGTGTTGTTGTAACGTTCTGTGTTTTATTGTTGTTTCCTGCCTTGCCTCCTCTAGAATCTTGTGCTTTCTGTTAGGGCAGTATTTTTAAATATTTCTTTCTCACAATTTCTACCAGTTCCCTTTTAATATATGTATCTCTGCCCTAACACTGCCATGAGAAATAATGTGGGTTCATTTTCTTCCGTGTTGGCTCTTTGATTCCTCAGTTCGTTTTCTCCTCACATAATTGGCACTCATCAGCTGTTTACAATTTGTTTAAATTGGGATTACATGAAATAAATAGTGGCTTTGTAAGAATTATAAAACCCTAGGGGCGCCTGGGTGGCTCAGTCGGTTAAGCGTCCGACTTTGGCTCAGGTCATGATCTCACAGTTAATGGGTTCGAGCCCTGTGTCAGGCTCTGTGCTGACAGCTCAGAGCCTAGAGCCTGTTTCAGATTCTGTGTCTCCCCCTCTCTCTGCCCCTCCCCTGTTCATGCTCTGTCTCTGTCTCAAGAATAAATAAAACCCTAAGAAGGGAGAAAGGATTTTATATGAACGAGGAAGATTGCATGTTTGTTATGTACAACGTATTAAGCTAGGTGACTTTTTTTTGTTGGGGGAAGAGTGGAAATTTTAGGGTTAAAACATATAATTTTTTATAAAGGCCTCCTCTGGGTCTAAAATCTCCAGTTAAGGAATGTAAAAATATGTATTATGAGTAACTTGTTTTTCTCATAAAAATATTGTTTGATCTGTTTAGAAATACGATGAACTAAGAAATACCTAGGAAGCTGGACTCATTTTTTTCTACATCCTTACCGCTCAGATTCTGATATGCAGAGAACAGCAGCAAAGTCCCTGGGACTAGATTTCCCCTTATTCTCCCTTCTCAGGTTCCAACCCTTCCCTCTTCCTACCAGTGCCGTGGTTCTGGTCATGCATAGCTCACGCTGAAATAGGCCATTTCTGTCCTTTAGTCTTCATAGGGCATCTAGATTCTTAAGGTAATCTTACATGAAATGATCTTTCTTGTGTTCAGGTTACAGCTAATTGTTATATAGATACCAGCCCTGGGAACTTCCCCAGAAGTAATCCTTTGCAACTTGATTTACTTTCAGGCATTTTATCCAGGATTATGGTACGAGGTACGATAATCAGATTTACAGCATTTTAGAAACAGTAGCAGCATTGGACCAGCAGGTTGTTATCCATTTGCTTTCTACCCTCACTCAGTCTCTGAAGGATTCAGAGCGGAAATGGGGCCTTGGCAGAAATATCGCACAAAGGTATGTTTGAAAATCTTACTACATTCTTTTGGGCAACGATTATAAAATTTAGATTCATTTCCTAGAAATGGCTTATTTTCCCATTCCTAAAAATTTGGGGTATGTTGGAGTTGATAAATGTTTCCATACTATGATTGACACATCGCGATTCACATACAGTTCTTTTCAAAGTGACCACCTTTGAAAGCTCTGTGTTTCATCAATGCTACTATTGCTCAAAACACATTCAGTGTTCCTCATTGGGAGGTGGACTTTAGAGCCTCAGATGTGTTGCTGGATGCCCTATGAAGACTATAACACCTAAAATCCATGGTGGCATTATCTGCCCTTTGTGGGATGCCTTGATGTACTGAAACAACTGCATCATGTGTATCCAGTGAGTAAGGTGTGTGACCCAATTAAATAATACGGTTTTTGGTCAAAAATAAGTAATAGGACTTTTTTTCTTATAGGCTTACAACCCAGTTTTAGATTGTGCTGGACTGTGTAACATAATGTAACGTCATGGAAATAGACCTGTAGTTCCTAAAGAGGTTGTTTTACAGGAGTCAGCACTCATGAGAAGTCATATGTCCCAAGTTTGTTAAAGAATCAAAGTATTTTAGTCATATTCTGTGAGTGTGTGTGCATGTAGACAGACAGACACTCAGGTAGGCTCAGTTTGTAAATACTTAAAACGAAAAGTAGTGGAAAAGGTAATAAATGTATCTACATCTTTTCTTTTTTCTTAAACAGGGAAGCCTATAGCAAACTTTTATCTCACCTAGGACAAGTGGGACAAGATGAAATGCAGAGACTGGAGAGTGATAATACCTAACATATTTTGTGATTTGCCTTCTCTATTATAACTATCTGAAGCCACTTTGCACCATTCTGATTCATACTTTTAATTGTGTGATGTTCTGTTAAAAATTCTTTCTAGGATTTTTTTCTTACATACCTGTAAGTATAAGCTACATAAATAAGGAAATAAAGGTTAATTAAATATATTATAGGACTTTTGGAACTTGGCAGAATTGCATTCTCTTTTGAAGAGTTTTTAGTTAAACTAACTTAAAGGAACCTTTTCTAACTCTGAGTGTTACATGTGTATGTCTGTTAAGTAGATTTGCACCAGTCAGTCCAGGAACTTTTCACTGTAATGTGACTTTCTGTCTTGTGAGTGATTTGTTTTGTTTCTTACATGTTTTATTATGATGTGGGTGTTTTTTTGTTTTGTTTTATTTTGTGTTTTTTAACATTACCTGGCTGTTCTGTGCTGGTTTTGGGGAAGGGGGGATTCAGGAGGTGGGATTGTATGTTTGTCATCTTTTGTTATACTGTGTCTAAGGCAATTATAAATGCCCAGCACACTTAACTCTGTGAGGAATGAGGCTGAGTCTGGCTAAATGAATATACAGATAGTATATAAAATGTTTTAAAACTTAAGCCAACAGTGTTTATGCTTAGGTCCCAATAGTTGCCAGATTTTTTTTTTCTTTAGTCGTCCTTCTTTTGGGGAATTTATTAAAAGACCTCTATCAGGAGGAGGATAAATAAGACCCGTTAAGAAAAGAGAAAATAACATCTAAAAAAATCTTCATGTTACATTATTAACAGAAGATTTCTGAGAACTCAGCCCATTTATCTCCTCATCAATTAGAGCCTTTTATAATTTAGCATCTTACATTATGTTTACAAGGAACCAGTTTAGTTTCCTTTAGCAGCTATTGTGTCTCAACTCTTTATTTCATCCAGATTTTTATTTTACCAGTTGGGCTCTTATCCTTGTCTCCTTTTTGTGGTGAGCTTTACTTGGTGAAAGAACTCCAGTCCTAGTGTTGGGAACCCACCTAGGTCTCAAAGCCAGCTCTGCTTTGTAAACTTGAGCAAGTCACTTAACCTTGCTGAGCCTCAGTTTCTTCATGGAGAAAAAAAGAGTACTAATCCTTTTTCTTTTTCACGGTGTCCTAGTAAGAATCAGGGGATAATGTATGTGAATGTATTGGTGACATACATTCTATTTGAGGTGTGCAGACATGATTACTAATCATTCATGCCCAAAGGTAATGAACACCTCTCAATTTTGTCCCTTTTTCTCTAATAGGTCCTAGATGAATGAGCGCCCCCCCCACCTTGGAACCCCCCCCCCCCGTTTTTTTTCTTCAAATTTTTTCTTACACATCATGTTTGCTAACTTTGCAATAACTTACTGTTTCCTTCTTGGGACTCTAGTCTTTATCATGGTTCTTCTCTTCCTCCTTTTCTAACTCAAGAAGTATCTTTAAAGATGAAGTGTATTTGCAGTCAGCGAACTATACTTATTAATGCTGTCCTTACTGTAATGTGTGAAGTCTAAAGGAGTATCTGTTGTTTTCACAACATACAAATAGTCTATCCCCCTGCCAGATCAGCTATTAGTACTTCAACAAATGGAATGAATAAAAGCCTCGTTAAGGTTACTTGGTAGACTTTAAAGCAATGAGTTTTTCATTATCGTAGTGACTTACTAAACTTAATGTATTGCTTTGCAGGTTTCAGCAAATGAAGCGTAATCTGTTTAAGGTGATGCTTTTAAAGAAGTTATTTATGTGTATATATATTTTTATTTCCAAAATAGAATTAATAAGATAGCTTTGAGAATCATGTTCCTTAGAATATGAAACTTTTAAGAGATGAGAAAAGCCACTGCTGAATCATGCATTAGGGCATATGTCTATAGATGCTAAGAATAAATAGTTTATACTTTAAAAATCCATAACAAAAAATCTGTGACAATACATATGTGTAAATATGTGTGTTGAAGTGTGTTTTTAATTGAAGAAAAAAAAATGTATGACTCAGTTCATTTTCTTGAAAATCTTCACAGACCCTTCTTAATAGGATAATCTTACCTTTTTTCTATTCCCAGACTTAGAGTAAGTACCTTATTCCTGCTTCCTTAATATGTATTTACCCCTAAAGAACCTGTACTCTGTGGGGCTGCTGCTTCTATCTCTCTATTGTAAGCCGTTCTCTTTTGGTGCAGTCTGAGAGTACATTCTCATTTCTCATGTCCTTTGGCCTGACATCTGTGTTTTCCTTCATCTTCTCAACCCTTCCTTGGTGATACTCCTCCTCCCTACATACTGTACTTTGAAAGCACCCTCATGTTCTCCTTTCCAGTCCCCAGTGGTGAGATGTGGCTCTTCACTTGCTCCGTCTCAACATTCTTCTAGTAGTTAACTGCGAACACTAGCTCATAATTTCATCTCTGAAGTCTATTTCTAGTGCTAATTTCTCTCTAAACCCCTCTAGTTGGATCCTCCTGAAATCTCAAGGCAACATGTCAAGCTGCACTTGTCACTTATTTTCAACTAGCTGCTGCCTTTTCTACCCAGGGAATACACTGTTTTCACAAGTTATTTAGCTTTGAAACTTCAGAAGCATCTTGGATTCTTATATGTCCCCCACTTTTAGGTGATCACCAGTACAGGCTCTTGGTATTTTTTTCTTTTTTCCATCCTGTACACCCCAACTGTCTTTTCTACTGTGCTCTATTGATCTTCTTACCTCTTTATCTCTGATCTTCTTCCCTGTTAATTCATCCTCACACAGTTCTGGCATTAGTGTTGCTAAAATAATCCTTTCTTCCTGTTACTTTTCTGCTCAAGGACCTCCAGTTACTTGCCAGTGTCAATAAGCTGACATTCAGACTCTTCAGGAGACTTTCTGCCATCCGACTCTACCTTTTCTATGCAAACTTAACTCACACAGGAGACTAGACTGCCTTAGACATCTGAAAGCCATGTTCATTCTGCACTCTGAGCTTCATTCAGCTTGCCAGGAGAGAATACTACCCTTTCTATAGAAACCTAGCCTTAAGACACTTAAGTAGGAAGACAGTTAAAATATAAGTATTCCAGTCAAATAATTTCTGTAAAATATCAGATGGAATATAAAAGAGATGATTGAAGGACAACAGAGTGGTAGAAAGGACTTTATTAGACATTCAGATTTGGTTATGATTTAAATTTTAATTGAACATTTAATTAGGTTTTCATGGGGGAGTAAAAAACATGGAGTATGATCTCTGTACAGAAATCTTTTAGTATTGACTTCATTTGCGTTAGAAGAGTTTCATAGTTTAAAACTTTTATATCTTTACCTATTCCTAGCATATTTTTTCTTAAGCCTATTTGACTTTTTCTACCTGGGCATCTATATTAAAAACAAAAACAAAAACAAAACTTACCTGTAGCCTGTGTGTGTGTTCTTTACCCATTATTATTTTCTTTCATGCTTCATCACAAATTTTTAAAACTATTTTGTTCTTAAAGAATTACATGTACTTTAACAGAATCTTTGACAGCTTTTATTTTTACATCCCTTTGTTAAAATTATCTGTTCTATAAAAATTTGACAAGTTTCTGCAGTTGGGAAAAGCCTCTAGGAAACCTGTCTTCCTTCAATCCTATAGATTTTATGTAAACCTTACATTTTTCCAAAAGCTCTTCTCCTGCCTTCTCCTCCTAGGGTTAAAAATACTGCCTTGTCAGTCAAGTACATAGCATGCCAATATAAATACCATGTTTTGTTTGCTTAAGACAGTTGGTTTGGGAAGCTAGCAAAGTAGCATATTTTTTCACATATTTAATAAGATATAAGATTTGTACTTTGATTCAGTGATAATCTATATTGCTAAGATTACCAAAATAAGTACTACATGATTGGAATTGAATAACTTCTGTTTATTAAAGTTTTTGGTGTGCTAGTAGTTATCCAGTTTATAGCATTTATTGCATTTGTGAATTGTGTTTCAGAAAATGCTGGGCCTTATTGTATATTGATAAGTTAATTGTGCATATAATTTTTTAAATGCATATATTTAGTTTATACTTCATCCATGATTATTACACTTCCTTTTTTATGAAAGATTATTTGAAAACCAAAATAAAAATGAACGATATTACTTGGAAGAATAATTTCTGTGTTGTTCCTGTTTTAATATTCTGTGGCAAAACAAAGTTTTTTAGTCATTTCAACAGTTGAAAGGTATAAAGTATACATGGGGTTAAACTTTGAAGAAAACATGAAGAAAAAGGAAGAAAAATATCTTAATCGTAACCTAACGAGAAAAATATCCTAATCATAACCAAATTGGTATTTTGTTATTAAGAATCTAAGGAACTTCATTGCACTTTACATTGTTTTAGAGATTAATGTCTTTGCTGGCTTTTCTTCCTACACAAAGGAACACTGTGCTAATACCTATGCAGTACTGTGTTTTCTTTTAGATAGTAAAATCTGAAAATGGTGTTTAAGTGGTTGGAATTTTCATGCTTTTCTTATGGAAATTCAAATTAACCTAATAATTTAACTACAAATACAATATGGTCTATAATTTTAAAGAGTAAAAATGAAAAATGAATTACTATAGTTCACTTAAATAGAAAATATATATTTGAATAGTTTCAGTGGAATTTGGTTTTATGAGCACAGTTTTCTGGAATCTTTAATTTGAGGAAAACGATCTAATCATAAGCATTCTGCGTTTTATTTTTCCTAGGAATGTTGTACTTTAGAGGGTATTTTGGCTATACTGTAAAGAATATTTTCTAATTCTGAGTTCAATTCTGTAATATTAGTGGGTAATACATTAAAGTTTCCCAAGAAAGTGTTTGCTAATATACTGACTTGTTTTAAATGAATAGTTAGAAATCTATACAGAAAATATCAAGAGTAATCTCAGGGTACCTTTTCATTATTAGTCAGGCAAGCTTATTTTTAGACCATTTTCCTTTCATTCATTGGATATAGGATGTGGGATTACAGATGTAATGGTTTTATAAGGTAAAACAGCTGGAGGTCAATTCATGTGTCAAGTAGAAATTTTAATAAATCCGAAACACTTCTTGCTTAGGTTCTTTTTGAAAAGATATCTGAAATACCAGAGTCATTTTCCTGACTTGGTAAGGCATTTAAAATATTTAGTTTACATGATTTATAAACTCTTCTAAAGAGACTCTGTAATTCTTCTAAATATCATATCAGTATCAATTTTCACTTTTCAGAACTGTAAAATTACTCTGAAGGTTTTTTGTCTAAATCTCTGGGAGGTTTTTATTTTACTTTTTCCCCTTATGCCTAGTCTTTCCTTCTCTGCTCTTTAATCTGAATAACCAGATTATTATTTAAAAATTAAAATTTTTAGGTATAACAGTGTGAAAAGTTAGTGAATTTTGTATTTAGGATTTTAAAAAGTTTGTTTTTATTTCTGAATACCAAAAGTGGTTACATGAATAAAATGACAACTTCCTGTAAGGTAAGGATTGCTAAACAATTAAACTATGCCAAAGGAAAAAAGTCCAAATAAAGTCTTCCTTTTAGTAAAGTGACTTAGATCCTAACAACATTAGGAAAAGGGAAAAACTCATGTTACACTTCTTGAATTTATGTTCCAATGTGATTTTTATTACATATATATGTGTATATATACATATATATATGTATATATTGTTATAGACAAAGCAAATCCAAAAACCCAGCCTAAATAAGAATTCTTATGCATTATTAAAAGTGGTAGTAATAAAATATGTATTGGTGGTGGAAGAAGAGTCCCACAAGTGCTCAAGATTGACATAACCTTTAACAAAGTGCAAAAACTTTTATTAGAACTACTAAGTCTAGGTTCACAGTTATGTCAGAGTACTTTATGGTGCCCAAATTAGTACAGCTAATTTTTTTTTGTTGAGCTTTGAAATGTCATTTTTCACTAAATGAGTTTAAACAAGTGTTTGAATTATGATGTGAAGCAAGAATTTGTATAGACTTAGGAATCTTTGGCTTTGGTAGACTCCCCTTTTCCTAATTAGCATCTCTTCACATGCTTTTCAGAATCATTTCTCCCACAGCATGTGTTCCAAGTTCTATTTAGTGATTTTTAAATAATTTCAAAAATAATCTCCCCGTTCAGTTACAGAATTCTAAAGACAGTAAAATACCTTGTAATTTGAGTAACTTTTTTTTTCTTAAATGAAGTACTTCAGAGCATTTGCCTAATCCTCACAACATTCTTCTGAATTGATACGGAAATCAATAATTATCCTCCTTTAAAGAATGGGAAAACTAGCACTGAAAGTTAAGCACCTAGCCCAAGGTCACAGTAACCAAGCTGAACAATCTGGGCGTTCCAACTGCTGTTCCAGTGTACTTCTATCATTCGTGTTACTGTGAATAAAACATGGCATTTAAAATTTTATAATGTCATAATACTGAGTCTATACTAGTGGGGCTGCATAATGTTAAATTTTTAAAAGAAAAATTACAAACCCAGTTTTAAGTAGTAAGGGGATTAACTACGGAAGATTTTTTTTTTTTTTGAAGATCATTGATGGCAGTACTTGTGAAATAAATTGCCTTACTAACATTTTCCTGTTTTCCTAGACAGTGCTGATTAGAGAAAGTCTACAACAAAGGCTCTAAAGACCCATGGAACAGTAATTGACCATTAAGTTGTCACTGAGCTACACCACAGTAAAAGTCAGACATATTGCATATTGACACACAGAGAGAAGGGTGACAGGAGGTTTCAGTAATGTATTTTAGAAAACTGTTCATTTTTTGCTAATGTTTATCTGAAAATAAGACATATAAAACAAAACAAGGAAGCATTGGGCACTGAGTCTTTTCATGCCCAGTATTCAGAAGTGAAGCTTTTCTTTCCCTTCTGTTAATGATAGTTATTAACAAAGCATTGGTTTTCAGATAGTCCCAATCCTGTGATGAGGCACTTGAAGAGTCTGAAGGTTAGGGCATGTGAAATATGGAGCTGGAAGGAAGCATGCCGCTATTCCATTAGAAGCAAAAGGGAGTGTAGGCCCATAAAATACTTCTTCTTTGCCTTCTCTACTTACATCCACCACCTACAAAAGAAGAGAAGCCTGCTTGTCAAAGATGATTGCTCAAAATAATGCTGTATACATGTTAAAGGAGGCCTGCAGTTGAACTCAGTGATGCCACCATGACCACACATACCTTAGGCATTAGTTTTTTTCCTCACAGTATGGAACCAGAAATTTGTATTAAGGGTCAGGTAAGTGTTCTTATATACATTTATATATTTTTATGTGTCTACATAATGTAAACAGTTTTTAGGTAGGTATCTTTGTCTTCCTCTAAGAAAAATCTTGTGGCTTTGAAGAACACATTATACCAGATGGACCTGACAGATATACACAGAATATTCCATCCAAAAACAGTGGAATACACATTCGTTTCAAGTGAACATGGAATATTCTCTAGGATAGATCACGTTAGGCCACAAAACAAATCTCAATAAATTTAAGAAGACAAATCATACAAAGCATCTTTTCATACCACAAGAGTACCTAGAAATAATTTATAAGAACTGGAAAAAAATGCAAACACATAGACTCAAGGAAAACCAAAGAAATCAAAAAATTCGTGGAGAAAAATGTAGGTGAAAACATTATGGTACAAAATCTTCAGGACACAGCAAAGCAGTTCTAACAGGGAAGTTTATAATAGCCTCAAGAAACAAAAATCTCAACCTAACCTTATACCTAAAGGATCTAGAAAAAGAACAAAGGTAGTAAAAGGAAGGACAGAATAAAGATGAGAGTGGAAATAAACTTAAAAAAAGAAAAATCAATAAGAATTGATTAATGAAGAGAAACCTTTATCCAGACACATTAAGACCCAAATCAGAAATGAAGGAAGAAAAATAACTTGACACCACAGAAATACAAAGGGTTGCAAGAAACGACTCTGAAAAATTATGTGCCAACAAATTGGGACAACTTAGAAGTGGATAAATTCCTAGAAACATACAATCTTCTAAAGCTAAATCAGAAAGAAATAGAAAATATGGACTGATTACCCATTCAATTTCATTACTAGTAATCAAACAGCTACCAACAAAAGTCCAGGACCCATATGGCTTCATAGGTAAATTCAACAAAGATTTAAAGAGTTGATACCTGTTCTCAAACTACAGTGAAACCTTGGATTGCGAGTAACTTGTTCTTCAAGACGAGCAGACATTTCTAATAAATTTTAACTTGATAAACAAGTGATGTAATATGTGTAGTATGGGATACTGAATGTTACATGATCACAACTGAGCCAATGGTACTTAAAATTCACTTTGATATACAAGCGCTTTGGATTACAAGCATGCTTCTGGAATGAATTATGCTTGCAAATCAAGGTTTTACTGGATTCCAAAAAATAGAAGAGGAAGGAAAATTTCCAAATATATTCTACAAGGCCAGCTTTACCCTGATACCAAAACCAGACAGTACAAAAAGACCAAAACAAAACAAAACCACCTTGCAGGCCAGTATATCTGATGAACATACATGCAAAAAATGCTGAACAAATATTAGAAAACTAAATACATTTAAAAATATATCATTTACCTCGATCAAGTGAGATTTATTCCAGGAATAAAAAGCGTTTCAATATTCACAAATAGGTTAATGTGATATATTAATAAGAGTAATAACTAAAAACCATATGGTCATGTCAGTAGATAACAGAAAAAGCATTTGACAAAATGCAACATCCATTCATGATAAAAACTCAACAAAGTGGGTTTAGAGAGAACATACCATAACACCAACCATATATGAAAACCCACAGCCAACATCATACTGAAAGGTTTCCCTCTAAAGACCAGGAACAAGACAAGAAGGTCCACTCTTACCATTTTAATTCAAAATAATACTGGACATCCTAGCTGCAGCAATCAAACAAGAAGGAGGAAAGTATCCAAATTGGTAAGAAGATAAACTTACCACTATTGGCCAATGACATGAGTGTGTGTGTGTGTGTGTGTGTGTATGTGTGTATGTAAAACCCAAAACACTCCACCAAAGAACAGATGAATGAATTCAGTAAAGTTGCAGGATACATTTCTGTATGTTAATTTTGTATTACATTTCTATACACTAATAATGAAGTAGCAGAAAGGGAAATTAAGAGAACAGTTCCATTGGAGAGTAGTCCAAGATGACCACTTAGGAAGAGTATGAACTCACCTCCTCCACAGACACACCAAATAATAAACCTATTGTAGAGCAATTCCTTCTGAGGAAGTGAGAGCTGACTGAACAGCCTCTGCACAAAAGATCACATAACTGTAAGAGGGAGTCTTGTTACTAAAGAGAACCCACAGTCCCAACACTGAAGAGCAGTGGAGACGGATAGTACTAAGGGACTGTAATGCACCCATCCTGGGGCACAGAAAGAAAGCTATAAATTAAAAGCAACTAGAATATAAAGGATCCAGCCCTACCACCACCAAGCAACAGGACAGCAGCTAGAACTCTGGATTGGAGACGCTGGTGAACACAGCTGTTTTATGTTCCCTCTCCATCATGACAGCATGGACAGGAATAGTGTCCAGGCACTCTAGCCAGCCTATTGACTGAACCCCTGGCCTCTACCCCACACCAGACTGAGCCATCCAATTAGGTCAGCCTCCAGCACACCACACACCAAGACACCCCTGCTCAGGGCTCACTACAGCTACAGCCACCTTACCAAGGTGACACAGGCACAAAGCACTATGGCACACTGCAGGCACACATTATTTTAGCTCCTAATGTCTTGCTATGTATGACACCCCCAACTCAAGAGAGATCCAGGACTATACCTGAACAGAGCATCTCAAGAACCCCAAGTCTGCACCCTGTCTTAGCTATAACCACCTCACCAGGGCATACCCTGCACCAAACACCATGAGTTTTTGTGCACATGGCTAGCCCACACCAGCCATGGGTCAGTTGCCCTATCACAGCATTCCATGAACAGCATTTGAGGAGACTCCAGCCTGCACCCAGTTCAACTACAGCTCTCCTGTCAAGGCACCACTGTATGGAGTGCCCCAGGATGCCCTGGACCACACTACACCTTGGCTCCAGCTACCCCACCAGGGTAGCCCCTGCACAGGATGCCCAAGACACTCCAGCCTGCAGCCCTCTTCACCTTCATCTAATCTGCCATGGTGCCCTCCATGCAGAGAACACCAGTACACCCCAGCTTGCATCTGCTTTGGCTTAAGCTATGTTCCAGGGTGCCCATAGAGTGGAGAGCCCCAGAATAACCTGGCTGCTGTCTTGCTGGGGCACCCTCTGCATTGAGAGATAGGAATACCCTGACCCATGCCCATTTCAGCTACAGTCATCTCATCAGGGAAGCCCCAGCATGGAGTGCCTCAGGACCACCAAGCTCATGCCAGCCACAACTCTAACCACCTAGTCACTAAACACAGTCCACACAGGGGATGATCATACACAAGACTCTTCCATCAACTTTAGAAGTAACTGTTCTGTCTAATTCATAAGAACAAACACAAAGGCAATGTAAGGAGATAAATGAATATGCTCCAAATAAAAGAACATGACAAGTCCTCAGAAAATGAACTAGATAAAATGGAAATAACCAATCTACCTAACAAAGAGCTCAAAGTAATGGTTATAAAGAAGCTCACCAGACTGAAGAGTAGAAGTGACAGTGAAAATGTCAACAGAAAAAATATTAAAAAGAACCAATCAGGGGTGCCTGGGTGGCTCAGTCGGTTAAGGGTCCGACTTCAGCTCAGGTCATGATCTCACAGCTTATGGGTTCGAGCCCCGTGTCAGGCTCTGTGCTGATGGCTCAGAGCCTGGAGCCTGCTTTGGATTCTATGTCTCTCTCTCTCTCTCTCTCTCTCTCTGCCCCTCCCCTGCTCACACTGTCTTTCAAAATAAACATTAAAAAAAAAAAAGTTGAGAATACAATAACTGAATGAAATATACACTAGAAGGAATCAACAGTCTTTTTTTAGTTATTAATTTTGAGAGAGAGCGAGTGAGCTGGGGAGGGGCAGAGAGAGAGCAGGGGACAGGATCCAAAGCAGGCTCTGCACTGACAGCAAACTCATGAACCATGAGATTATGACCTGAGCTGAAGTTTGGATGCTTAAATGACTGAGCCACCCAGGTGCCCCTCAACAGTATCTTTAAAATGACACATTAGGTCCAGCTGGTATAAGAGATATATATGGAACATTCCATCCCAAAACAAAAGATTACAGATTCTTTTCAAGTGCACATGGGACATTCTCCAGAATAGATCATAGGTTAAACCATAATACAAGACTCAATAAATTTAAGAAGATTGAAATCGTATCATGCATCTTTTCTGATCACAATAGTATGACACTAGAAATCAGTAACAAAAAAACAAAAATGGAAAACACAAACGTGGAGGTTAAATAAAATTCTACCACATAAGCAATGGGTCCATGAAGTACACACTGAGAAAATATTAAAAATACTTGGAGACTAACGTAAATGAAAACACAAGTCAAACATCTAGAACCATTTTCACTGTGTCCCAAAGAGGGAAATGTATAGTGATATAGGACTACCTCAAGAAATAAAAATTCTGGAATACCTGGGTGGCTCAGTTGGTTAAGTGTCTGACTTTGGCTCAGGTCATGATCTGAGGTTCATGAGTTCAAGCCCTGCATCGGGCTCTGCGCTGACAGCTCAGAGCCTGGAACCAGCTTCAGATTCTGTGTCTCCCTCTCTCTCTCTCTGCCCCTCCCCCACTCACACCCTGTCTCTCAAAAAATGAATAAACATTTTTTAAAAATTTTAATAAAAAAATAAGAAACATCTCAATCTAAACTTACATCTAAAGGAACTAGAAAAAGAAGAGCAAAGTCCAAGGTTAGTACAAGGGTACAAGGAAAGAAATAATAAAGATCAGAGCATGGATAAATGAAATGGAGACAAAGAAAAAAATAGAAAAGATCAACAAAACCAAGAGCTAGTTCTTGAAAAGATAAACAAAATTGACAGAAAATTAGACCTATCAAGAAAAAAGGAAAGGAGACACAAATAAATAGAATAAGAAATGAAAGAGAAGTAGAGGTGCCTGGGTGGCTCAGTTGGTTGAGCATCCAACTTTGGTTCAGGTCATGATCTCATGGTTCGTGAGTTTGAGCCAGTGTCACGCTCTCTGCTGTCAGCACAGAGCCTGCTTCAGATCCTCTGCTCCTCTCTCTCATCCCCTCTCCCCTGCTGAGTCTCTCTTAAACTTTAAATAAAAGAAATAAAAGTAGTAAGAAAACGGACACCACAGAAATAAAAAGAATTATAAGAGAATACTATGAAAATTATACAAAAACTAGACAGCCTAGAAGAAATGGATAATTCCTAGAAACACAGAATCTTCCAAAACCAAATCACAAAGAAACAGAAAATCTGAACAGACCATTTATGAAAATTGAATCAGTAATGAAAAAACTCCTAAAAAAACAAAAGTCCAAGACCAGATGGATTCACAGGTGAATTCCACCACACATTTTAAGAACAGTTAATACTTATTCTCAAACTATTTCAAAAAAATAAAAGTGGAAGGAAAGCTTCCAAATATAGTCTATAAGACCAGCATTGCACTATTACCAAAATCAAAGATACTATAAAGAAACCTACAGGCCAATAACCCTGAACATAGATGCAAAAATCATCAACAAAAGATTAGCAAACTGCATTCAACAATATATTAAAAGAATCACAAAAATTAAGTGGGATTTATTGAAAGGATGCAAGTATGGTTCAATATTTACAAATCAATCAACCTGATATCACATTAAAAAATGGTAAGTATTATGATCATTTCAATAGATGCAGAAAAAGCATTTAGCAAAATTCATCTATTTCTGATTTTTAAAATTCTCAATATAGTGGGATTAGAGGGAACATATCTCAATATACCAAAGGACAATATGAAAACCCACAGCTAACGTTTTAGTCCATGAGGATGAACGGTTTTTCTGCTATGATCAGGAATAAAACAAAGATGTTCACTCTTACCACTTTTATTCAGCATAGTGCTGGAAGTCCTAGCCATAGCAATCAGACAGGAGAAAGAAATAAAGGCATCCAAATTGGTAAGGAAGAAGTTAAGCCATCACTATTTGCCGATAATATAATGCTATACCATAGAAAACCCTAAAGACTCCACCTAACACTATTAGGAGTGGTAAATGAATTCACTAAAGTTGCAGGATACAAAATTAATACTCAAAAATGAGTTGCATATCTATACACTAATAATGAAGTGGCAGAAAGAGAAATTAAGAAAATAGTTTGAGTTATAATTATACCAAAAGGAATAAAACATCTAGTAGTAAACTTAACCAAGGATTTGAAAAGATCTGTATGCTGAAAACTGTACAACATTGATGAAAGAGAATAAGGACAACACAAACAAGTGGAAAAATATACTGTGTTCATGTACTGGGAGAATCTATAGCAGTCTACAGATTCAATGCATTTTCTATCAAAATACCAATAGCATTTTTGCCAGAACAAGAACAAATAATCCTAAAATTTTTAAGAAACCACAAAAGACCCCAAATAGCCAAGGAAATTTGAGATTGAAGAACAAAGCTGATGGTATCACAAAGCAAAATTTTAAGATATACTATGAAGCTGTAGTAATCAAAACAGTATGCTACTGGCACAAAAACAGACACAGAGATGAATGGAACAGAAACAGAGCCCAGATATACACCCACACGTATATGGTCAGTTAATCTACTACAACACAAGATGCAAAATATAGAGTTGGGAGAAGACGGTCTCTTCAATAAGTGTGTTGGGAAAACCGGACAACTCCCTGCAAAAGAATGACATAGGGTTCTTTCTTACAGCATACACAAAAACAAACACAAAATGCATTAAAGACCTTCATGGGAGACATGAAACTGTAAAACTCCTAGAAGAAAACAGGCAGTAATCTCTCTGGCTGTGACCTTTGCAACATTGTCCTGAGGCAAGAGAAACAAAACCAAAAATGAACTATTGGGACGAAGGAAAAAAAAAAAAAAAAGTTTTTGCACAGCAAAGTATACCATCAACAAAGCAAAAAATGGCAACCTACGGAATCAAAGAAGATATTTGCAAACAATATATTATAAGGAGTTAATATCCAAAATATGTAAAGAACTTCTACAACTCAATACCACGAGAAACGATCTGATTAAAATGATGGTCAGAGGACCTGAACATTCTTCCTAAGAAGACATACAGATGGCAAGCACATGAAAAGAAGCTCAACACCATTAATCATCAGATGCAAATCAAAACCACAATGAGCTATTACTTCACACTACTCAGAATGGCTATTATCAAAAAGATTAGGACTTCAAGTGCTGGCGAGGATGTGGAGAAAAGGGGACTCTTGTGCACTATTGGTGGAAATGTAAATTCATGCAGCCACTGTGGAACACAGTATAGAGGTTCCTCAAAAACTTAAAAACAGAAATACCATAAGATCCAGTAATTCCAATACTGGGTATTTATCCAGAGAATACAAAAACACCAATGCAGAAAGATACTTACACCTCTATGTTTATTGAAGTATTATTTACAATAGCCAAGATATGGAAGCAACACAGTGTCCATCAATAGATGAATGAATGAAAAAGTGGTATGTATATACAATGGAACATTACTTAGCCTAAAAAGAAGATCTTCTGATCTGGGGAAACATGGATGGACCAAGAGGATATTATGCTAAGTGAAATAAGTTAGAGAAACACAAATATCATATGATTTCACTTATATGTGGAATCTCAAAAAGGAACAAAAAACAGTAACAGACCCATAAATACAGAGAAGAAATGGTTGGTTGTCAGAGGGGTGGGGGTGGGACAGGAGCAAAATGGGTGAAGAGGAGTGGGAGATACAGGCTTTAGGTTATGGAATAAATAAATCACAGGGGTAAAATGTACATCATAGGGAATATAGTCAATGGTAGTATAATAGCATTGTATAGTGACAGATGATAGCTACACCCATGGTGACCATAGCATAATGTGTAAGTTTGTTGAATCACTATGTTAACTGTATGTCAGCAATACTTCAATAAAAAAGGAAGAAAATCCCATTTATAACTGCACCAAAGAGGATAAGATACCTAAGAATAAATTTAAGAAGGTGAAAGACCTATACTCTGTACTCATCTATAAAATATTAATGGAAGAAACTGAAGATAAGACAAATGGATAGATCTACCATATTCACAGACTGAAAGAATATTGTTAAAATGTCCATACTACCCAAAGTAACCTAGATATTCAAAGCAATCCTTATCAGAATATCAGTTGCATTTTTCACAAAACTAGAACAAACATTCCTAAAATTTGTATGGAATCACAAAAGGCCTCAAATGGCCAAAACAATCTTGAGAAAGGAAAATGAAACTCGGGGTAGCACAATCCCATATATCAGTTATACTACAAACATATAGTAATTACAACAATATGGTACTGGCAGAATACAGACACATAGGTCAATGGAATAGAATAGAAAGCTTAGAAATAAACCCATGCTTATACGATCAATTAATCTACAACAAAGGAGGCAAGACAAACAATGTGGAAAAGACAATCTATACAATAAATGGTGTTGGGAAAACAGCTACATGCAAAAGAATGAAACTGGACTACTTTCTTATACCACACACAAAAATAAACTTGAAATTCATTAAAGACCTAAATGTGAAGCTTGAGACCATTAAAATCCTTAAAAAAAAACATAGGAATAATCTCTTGGACATCAGTCTCAGCCATGTATTTATGACTAGGTCTCCTCAAGCAAGGGAAACAAAGGCAAAAGTAAACTATTAGAATGACATCAAAATAAAAAGCTTTTTACAGTGAAGGAAATTATCAACAAAATGAAAAGGCAACCTCCTGAATGGGAAAAGATATTTGCAAATGATATGTCTGATAAGGGGTTGATATCCAAAATATATAAAGAACTTATATAACTCAATACCAAAAGAACAATCAGATTTAAAATTGGGCAGATGACATGAAGAGACATTTTTCTGAAGAACACAGAGAGACTGCAACACACACACTCCTTAATATCATTAATCATCAGGGAAATGCAAATCAAAGCCACAATGAGATATCACTTCACACCAGTCAAAATGGCTAGCATTAAAAATCTAAGTGGGGTGCCTGGGTGGCTTAGTTGGTTAGGCACCTGAATTCCACTCAGGTCATGATCTCGCAGTTCACAAGTTTGAGCCCCGCATCAGGCTATGTGTTGACAGCTCAGAGCCTGGAGCCTGCTTCAGATTCTGTGTCTCACTCACTCTTTCTCTGCCCCTCCCTTGCTCACACTCTGTCTCTCTCTAAAAAATAAATAGGCATTAAAAAAACCTATTTAAAAAAATCTAATAAGTTTTGGCGAGCATGTGCAAAAGAAGTAAGACTTCACTGATGGTGGAACTGAAAATTGGTGCAGCCACTGTGGAGAACATTATGGAGGTTCCAAAAAAAATTAAAAATAGAAATACCATGTGATATAATAATTCTACTACTGGGTATTGACCCAAAGAATGTGAAAACAATTGAAAAGATATATGCACTCCTATATTTATTGCAACATAGTTTACAATAGCCAAAATATGGAAGCATATAGGTGTCCACTGATACAGGAATTGCTAAAGAAGATGCAATTATACACACAACAATGGAATAGTACTCAGACATACAAAATCAATATGCATTATACCTGAAACTAATACAGCATGTGAATTTGAATTAAAAAATTTAACTCATACTACTTAAATAACTTGCCAAAACTAGTTAGTAAATGTTGTCATATGTTGGTTCACAAATACTCATCTGTAAAATGAAAAAAACTATTGACCTTGCAGCTTTGTTCTGAAAACTGGTGACATCTAGCTTAGTGTCTAGCACCTAGAATATTATAACTTAGTAGCAGATTCAAAAATCAGTTGAGTCTGGATATATTTCCCCAGTTATTTCCCTTTAAGCTGGAGTTCCATCTCTGTCATTATATGGAAGAGCCTCTGTTATTTTGAACCTGCTGTCACCTCACTGAATCTGGCTTAGTTTTAATACAAGTCTTCTTCACTTTACAATGGGGTTATGTTCCCAAAAACCCATCATAAACTGAAAATATCTTAAGTAAAAAATGCATTTACTACACTTCACCTACCAAATATAGCTTAACCTAACCTAACTTAACTGTGCTCAAAGCACTCACATTAGCCTAAGATTGGGGAAAATTATAAAACACAAAGCCTATTTTATAATATAGTGTTAAGTATCATATGTAATTTACTGAATACTATACTGGAAGTGGAAAACAATGGTTATGTGTACAGAATGATGGTAAGTATATTGGTTGTTTACCCTCGTAATTACCGGACAGTGGCAGAGACAGCCATTCTGCCACTGTCCTGCATCATGATCATATCATACTGTATATCACTGGCCTAGAAAAAAAATCAAAATCCAAAATTCAAAGTATGGTTTCTACTCAATGGGTATTGCTGTTGCACCACTGTAAAGTTGAAAAATTGTAAATCAAACCATTTTAGGTCAGGAACCATATGTGTACTGGAAAAATTCTTTCTTGAAGAAAGCTGGTCATATCCTACTTGTCAAATCCATCAGTCTCTTTCTAGCCCTCAATCTTCTTAATCTCTCTTCGTTTGACCTTCCACTAACCTCATTTAAAACCTTTCATCCTTTAGATTCCTTGATTTTCAAAAGAAAATGTTCGCAATTGACACTGTCCTATTGCTATCCACCTTTGGTCCCCTTTTCTGCACCTGCATCATAAGTGTACACGTGCCTTAATATCCCAACCACAGACCTCTTGGTACTCTTCTTCAATATCTTGTCCACTCCTGCCTTCATCTATTATGTGAGTGGATAATTTTTAAACCTTTAACTGCTATAATGCATTCTAAAATGAAAGAAGCCCTTGAGATCTGGGGATCCAAGTTCATATAGGAGGAAATCACTAAGGCCTAAAATAAAAGAAAGATCAAACTTTTAGCTATTTTTTTTCCCCAAATGGACATTTAGCTATTTCATCCCATCTGTTGAATAAAATATCTCTACTAATTTAAAATATTTATTCTATATGCTACATATAAACTTTTGTTGTTCTCTTTAGCTGATTTGTGCATCTTCCTGCAATACTACATTTACAGTTCTTTTGACTGAGTAGGGCAAGTCTCATTCAATGTTCAAAAACTTATTTTTACACCTTTGACTTTCCTTGAGAAACTTCAAGGCCCCACCCTGCAAGAAAAAGGAAAATCCCAATGGGATTCTGATTAGTATTTCATTAAATACAGAAAGCAGAGATCTTTCACTATTTACCTTAATTATATAAGGTTAAGTATTGTCTTCAATGTATAGAGAAGAAAACAGATACAGAGAAAGTTCAATGACTTGGTCAAGGTCACGCAGTAAGTGGTAGAGCCAATCATGAGCTCATACTTGTAACCAAAGAGAGAACAAAGATTTTGTGCCATTCGCAATATTCCCTCCACAACTAAATACATTTTTAGAAGACAAAATATCAGTTGAGGTCATCATCCAGAGAGTTTTGTCTGGTTCCCTGGGCCAACGGAGACTGCATATGTTAAACAGATGTAATTTATTTAATCTCTGAGAAGGGAAAAGAAGTTTTGGCAGTACTTCTCCAAAACACTCCCCTGTAAACTGGCAGAAAGAAGGCGTCTGGGAGAAGGAGGTGCCAGTTTGGCAGCATATCCTCCAGCCAAAAGGAAGTAATTGTAAATGAAGAGCAGTGGAGGTGATCTGGAAATACTGACTAATCACTTGCACACTTACGCAGCTGCTCTCTTATATGCTGCTCATCATCCACAGCACATTAGGTTAGAATCAACCTCTGTGCCAGATGATTCTTAGACACCCACTAAATAAACAAGAACACTTTCCTTATGCATTTATCCTTAGTATGTTCCATGAGTTAGTATTACTAACAAGTCCAAATCTCAATCTTTAAACAAGCATTAATTTAAGACCATCTCAGTTTTTCTCTTTTTTGGGTTGCTCTTGTAATGGATCGAATAGTCTATGCTAAGTCAAGTAGTAAAATAAAATAAAATGGAATACTTTCTCAGTATCTGACATGCTTCATGCCTATGTAGCTGAATCCCGCAAGTGACAAAGAAGCTTTGATTAGAGTTCAGAAGGGCCAGCCTAAAGAGACAGGTTATTTTCTGGTATTTTCAAGGGCAATAAATGACTTTAGTCTTTCTGGATGTCAAAGGACTAATCTCTGAGCTATTTAAGTATGACCTTCATTAATCTCAGTCAGTCATGCCCTTAGAATCCAAGGATTATATATGTGTGTGTGTGTGTGTGTGTATATATATATATATATGTATATATATATATATGTGTGTGGCTAATGCAAAATTTAAACTTTGATATTTTTATCATATGTACTATTTTCACCTCATTTTCCTGTATTTTTCAACCTGCTGATTTGTACTTAGGAATTTCTACTGTCTAATCATCATCTCATAAACACTATTCCACTCTCTCATCTAATTCTCTGTTGGATATTCTTCCAGCAAGTAGTAAAGAAGCAACTTGTGTATGAATGTGTAAGCAGCCTCTCCAACCATCAATATATTACTGTTATTTAACCAAAATAGTTCCTTAGTCATGCATAAAGTAAGCAAGTATTTGAGACTATGCAACCCCAGTTCAGAATGAATGAAAATACAACCTCTAACCAGTTGTCAATAAGTAAAATGAAACATGATATATGATGAGTATATAATCCATGAAGACTTCCATTCCAAACATCTCTTTAAGTGACAATCCGAATACTTACATGGACACTTATTACCCATAAATAGTAAAGGCTCTTAAAGGCCTTTATTAAATTTATCTGTTCTGTATAGGACCACTGTGCCAGCCATGGGAATAAACCCACTCAAAATGATTGATTTTGTATATCAAAATGACTACTGGGACACAGAACTAACCATAATGCTGGCTTTTTAAGAAAGCAAATATATTAGGGTTTCTGGGGAAGATAGTGGAGTACGAGGATCCTAGATGCACTTTGTCCCACAGACAAACCTCCAAACCTCTGGGTAAATAACCCAGAAAGTGACCTGAAGATTCTCCACAGATAAATGTAGAGAAAATGGCATGTGGGAGAAGGAAGGGTGGAGACATGGTTGGGAGCCCAACTAACATGTGGACTGTCCGTGGGTGGAAGCAATGCTGTGGGCACAAGAGGGAAGGCTAGCAGAGCCCACACCAGGCACACCAGGCATAGAGGACATAACACTGGAAAGTCTAATATCCATAACATTTTGGCTTTGAAATTCGGAGGGGCTTCAGTTCTTGAGTTCTTAAAATTAATGTGGCTTAACACCTAGAGCTTTGAAAACTAGCAGGATCATATCTAGGAGAGTGGGATGGCAAAAGTAAACTGAGTCTCCACTCTTAACGAGACAGCATAACAGCCCCAGTGAGATACTGTATAGAAGCAGCAGTTTGAAAGATACTTGGGGTACACAGGATAGAGATTTGTTTACTAATATCAGAGCAGGTGCTGGAGGGACAGGGATCTTTGGGAGATTTCTCCAGGTACAACAGGGCTGGCAGGCACCATTTACCTCCCCTGTCCCCCAGCCTAGAAAAATGGACACCTGCAGGAATCAGCGCAGCATTTAGAGTCTCCATCTAGCTTGTTAAGAGCTCTTCCCACCACTACATTCTCCTGCAGACCAGCCCCTACATTCTGGCCTTGGCAGGAGTTTTCCAAAGCAGCAATATATAGACTACCTCCCACAGCAGTACAGTGCAAGTCTTGTTGACTCCTGCATTCTCGCGTGGACCTGCTCCCTCCAGCACACCCTCCCAAAAGTCCATTCAAAGCGTCACCACAACATGACTGTGCAAGCAACCCTGATAGGGGTCAAAATGACCCCAAAGTGACTCCTGCCCCAGGAGAGAGGAAGAAAAGCACGCAAATTCAACTGACTATAGCCCCAGCAGACTGGGGCTGGGGTCAGACATATGGTCTGACTATGAGTCCCACCCACCAACAAAATCTTCTTAGGAAACTACATTAAGGAGAGCACCCTCCAGTTCACTGCTAATGCACTCCGATAAATGCCTGGCCTGATCCACCTCAAGCTCAGGGCAGTCTCAGAGTGGCCCACAAGCAAAACAGAAATGAAATCCTGTCCACATCAGGCAGAGAGCCATTGAAAGTGACTGGACTAAAGGTAAATGTAGCTCAACCACAACAATAGGGCACATACAATACACATAAGAGACATCCCATGAAGTGCCAGGTTCTGGTGAACAAGCAACATAGCGTTACAGGGCACCAGAGAGGCTCTTCAGAAGGCACTATGTCTCAGCATGAGACATAGCTTACTTTCCTAATACATAGAAACAGAGTTAGAAAAATTGAGGAGACAGAAGATTATGTCCCAAAGGAAAGAACAAGACAAAACCACAGCAAGAGACCTAAGTGAAACAGATACAAGTAATATGCCTGATAGAGAATTTAAAGTAATGATCATAAAAATAATTGACTTAAGAAAAGAGTGGAAGACCTCAGTGAGGTCTTCAACAGAGAGAAAACAAACAATCAGAGTTGAAGAACTCAATAACTGACATTAAAACATACTAGATGGAATAAATAGTAGACTACAGGAATCAGGAGAACAGTTCAGTGACCTGGAGGCCAGGGTAATGGAAAGCAACCAAGCTGAATAGAAGAGAGAGAAAAAAATAATAATGAAAAATGAGAATGAAGAAATGAAGGAACACCATCAAGCTTAATAACATTTACATTACAGGGATCCTAGCAGGAGAAGAGAGAGAAAAGGGGGCAGAAAATTTATTTGAAGAAATAATAGCTGAAAACTTCTCCAATCTGGGGAAGGAAACAAATCTAGATCCAGGAGCCACAGGGAGCCCTCAACAAATTCAACCCAAGGAGGTCCAGAAAAAGGCACACGGTGGGGCACCTGGGTGACTCAGTCAGTTAAGCATCCTGCTCTTGATTTCAACTCAGGTCATGATCTCATAGTTCGTGACTTTGAGCCCCTCATCATACTCTATGCTGACAAGCATGGAGACTGCTTGGGATTCTGTCTCCCTTTCTCTGTCTCTGCTCTTTCTCTCTCACATGCTCTCTCAAACATTTTTTTAAAGGCACATGGTAATTAAAATGGCAAAAAATGGTGATGAAGACAGAATTTTAATATCAGCAAAAGAAAACAGTTATAAACAAGGAAAACCCCAAAAGGCTATCAGCTGATTTTTTCAGCAGAAACTCTATAGGCCAGAGGGGAGTGGTATGATATATTCAAAGTCCTAAAAAAAAGAAGAAGAGGAAAAACTTCAGCCAAATACACTGTCCAGCAAGGCTATCATTCAGAATAGGAGAGGTGTGAGTTTCTGAGACAAACAAAAATTAAAAGAATTCATGACCACTAAACCAGCCTTACAAGAAATGTAAAAAGGGACTCTTTGAGTAGAAAGGAAAGACCATAAGCAGGAGTAAAAGCAGGAAGCACAAAAGCAGTAAAATTAAAAATCAGCCAAGGAATTCACAAAATAAAAGGATGTAAATACCATGTACCTAAAATGTAGGGGAGAGAGGAGTAAAAGTTTTGTGCTTTTAAGGTGGGTTCAAACTTAAGCAACCATCAACTTAATATAAACTGCTATATGCATAAGATGTTATATACAAACTGAACAGTAACCACATATCAAAAGCCACTAATATATATGCAAAAAAATAAAGAGAAGGAATCCAAGTATATCACTAAAGAAAGGCAACAAACCATAAGAGAAGAAACCAAAACAAAGGAACAGGGAAGAACTACAAAAACAATAATAAAACAAGTAACAAAATGGCAATAAGTACATACCTATCAATAATTACTCTGAATGTCAATGGACTAAACACTCCAATCAAAAGACAGAGATAATGGAATGGATAAAAAACAAACGCTATTTACATGCTGCCTACAAGGACTTATTTCAGACTTAAAGATACATGCAGACTGAAAGTAAAGGAATGGAAAGGCATTTGTCATGGAAATGGAACTGAAAAGAAAGCTGGGATAGCAATATTTATAGGAGACAGAATAAACTTGAAAACAAATTCTGTAACCAAAGACAAAGAATGACCTTACATAATCATAAAGGGACAAGAATTGTAACAATTATAAATATTGATGCACATAAGAGTACCGAAATACATAAAGCAGCTAATTACAAACATAAAGGAAGTAATCAACAGTAATATAGTAAGAGGAGGGCACATTAAAACCCCATTTACACCAATCAGTAGATCATCCAAACAGAAAATCAACAAAGAAACAGTGGCTTTGAATGACACATTGGATGAGACAGGTCTAACAGACGCATTCAGAACATTCCATCCTAAAACAGCAGAATACACATTTTTTCAAGTGCACAGGGAGAATTCTACAGAACAGATCACATGTTAGGCCACAAAGCAAGTCTCAACAAATTCAAAAATACTTTAGTCATACTATGCATCTTTTCCAACCAGGACACTATAAAACTAGAAATGAACCAAAAGAAAAAATTGAAGGGAACACAAATACATAAAGATTAAATAACACGTTACTAAACAGTGAATGAGACAAGCAGAAAGCAAGGAAAAAATCAAAGACACATTGGAGGGATACCTGGCTGGCTCAGCTGGTAAAGCATGCAACTCTAGATCTTGGTGTCATGAGTTCAAGACCCAGGTTGGGTGTACAGCTTATTAAAAAAAAGAAAGAAAGAAATACATAGAAACAAATGAAAATGATAACACAATGTTCCAAAATCTTTGGGATTCAGCAAATGGTCTTCTAAGAGGAAAGTTTATAGTAATAGAGGCCTACCTCATGAAGTAGGAGAAATCTAAAACAACCTAAGCTTAGACTCCATAGGGGCTAGAAAAAGAAGAATAAAACTCAAAAACAGTACAAGGGGTAAAATACAAAAAGACAAAACAAACAAAAAACAAAAACAGTACAAGGAAATAATAAAGATTAAAACAGAAATAAATACAAATATTCTCAAAGGTTTCTAAAAAATAGAAGGGAACATTCCCAAAATTGTTTTTACAAGGCCAGCATTACCTAAATACCAAAACCACACAAGCACACTAAAGAAAATTACAGGCCAATATCCCTGATGAATATAAAAGCAAAAATCCTGGGGCGCCTGGGTGGCTCAGTTGGTTAAGCGTCTGACTTCGGCTCAGGTCATGATCTCACGGTCCTTGAGTTCGAGCCCCGCGTCAGGCTCTGGGCTGATGGCTCAGAGCCTGGAGCCCGTTTCAGATTCTGTGTCTCCCTCTCTCTGACCCTCCCCCATTCATGCTCTGTCTCTCTCTGTCTCAAAAATAAATAAACATTAAAAACAAATTAAAAAAAAAAAAAAAAAGCAAAAATCCTCCAGAAAATAGTAGCACGCTCAATTCAACAATACATTAAAAGTTTCATATATTGTGTTCAGGTAGGATTTATTCCAGCAATGCAAGGATGGTTCAACACGTGCAAATTAATTAATGTTATACATCACATTAACAAAATGAAGGATACAAAAACTCAAACAATAATCTAATTGATGCAGAAAAAGCATTTCACAAAATTCAGCATTCATTCATAATAAAAAAAACTGTGTATATAGGGATCACACATCAACATAATAAAAGCTATATGACAAGTTTACAGCTAAAATAATTAACAGTGAAAAGCTAAAAGCTTTTTCTCTAAAGTTAAGAACTTGACAAGTATGCTCATTATTGCCACTTTTATTCAACAATGTACTAGAAATCCTAGCCAAAGCAATTACACAAGAAATAAAAGACATCCAAATCAGAAAGGAAGACATAAAACTCTCTTCATTTGCAGATGATGTATTATATAGAAATTCTAATGACTCCAGAAAAAAAAAAAAACTGTTAAAGCTAACAAATTCAGTAAAGAGACAAAATACAAAATCAATATACAAAAATCAGTTGTGTTTCTATACACTAATAGCAAACTATCAGAGAAATTAAGAAAGCAATCTCATTTATAATTGCAGCAAAAAGAATAAAATGTCAAGAAATAAGGTGAACCAGGGAGGAGAAAGATCTGTACACCAGAAACTATCAGATATTGATGAAAGAAATTGAAGAAGACACAATTAAATAGAAAGATATTCTGTGCTCACTGACTGGGGAAATTAATATTATTAAAATGTCTATACTATTAAAGCAATGTAATCCCTATCTTAATTCTAATGGCATTTTTCACAGAAAAAGAAAAAACAACTCTAAAATCTGTATGGAACCATAAAAGACCCCCAAAAGAGCCAAATCAATCTTAAAGCAGAAGAAAGTTTGAGTCATCACAAATTCTGGTTTCAAATATATTACAAAGTTATGGTAAATACAACAGTATGGTTTAAGTATAAAAATAGACACATAGATCAACAGGACAAAATTTGAGAGCCCAGAATTAAACCCATATGAGTGTATGTGTGTGTGTGTGTGTGTGTACACACACACTCAATTAATTTATGACAAAGGAGCCAAGAATATACAAATGAGACAAAGAATAGTCTCTTCAATAAAAAGTGTTGGGAAAACTGGACAGACAGAAGCAAAACAATGAAATTAGACCCTTCTCTTTCACCATACTCAAAATCAACTCAAAATGGATGAAAGACTTGGACATAAGACCCAAAACCATAAAAGTCTTAGAAGAAAACAGGGAAAACTCCTTGTCATTGGTCTTGGCAATGATTTTTTGGATTTGACACAAAACAAAGGCAACAAAAGCAAAAATAAATAAGTAGGACCACATGAAATTAAAAAGTTTCTGTACACCAAAGGAAACCATCTGTACATCAAAGGAAAATGAAATGCCAAACTACCAAATGGGAGAATATATTTTAAAATCATATATCTGATAAGGGATTAATATCCAAAACACTATAAAGAACTGCTACAACTCAACAGAGAAAAACAGTCTGATTGAAAAGGAGCAGAAGATCTGAACATTTTTCCAAAGACAACATAAAAATGACGAGCAGGTATGTCACAAGGTGCTCAACATCACTGATCATCAGGGAAATGGTAATCAAAACCACAATGAGTTATCACCTCACACCTGTTAAAATGGCTATCATCAACAAGATAAGAAATAACAAGTGTTGGTGAGGATTTGGAGAAGAGGAAACCCTTGTATACTGTTGGTCCAACTATAAATTGGTACAGTCACTACAAAAAACAGTATGGAGGTGTTCTCAAAAAATTAAAAATGAAACTACCATATGATCCATACCACGTCTGAGTATATATCTGAAGGAAATAAAATCATTAGTTTGAAAAGTTATCTGTACCTCCATCTTCACTGAAGCATTATTTACAATCACCAACACATAGAAAAAACCTAAATGTCCACTAATGAATGAATGGATAAGGAAATTGTTATCATATACACATACACATGCAGAACACACACACACACACACGAATAATATTCAGCCATGAAAAGGAAGGTAATCTGCCATTTGCAACATGGGTGGACCTTATAGTGTTTATGGTAAATAAATCAGACAGGAAAAGATAAATACTGTATGATACCACTTGATAGGGTGGTTAGAAGCAGTCTCTAGGTACCCTAGCTGGCATATTGCCTCAGTGAGCCTTGGGCCCCTAGCCCACACCTGCCCCAGCTCCCTGACCAAGGTGGCCCTAGTGCAGCACATAAGACATCCTTAGCAAGCACTCACTACAGCTCCAGCCATCACTCCAAATTACTACAGCAACATTCTTGGTCCAAACCACTTCAACTCCAGATGACTTGCCAGGATACCCCCTGCCCATGCCTCACCTAGGTTTCTGCTGCTCTACTATGATGCCCTGTGCAGAATGCCCCAGGCCACCCTAACCACATCTGCCTTGACTCCAGCCACCACCAGGACACCCTCGTGTGGAGCACTCTGGGATACCCTTTCCCCCCGTCAGCTTCAACTATACTGCCAAAATATCTTCTGTGCAGAGAGTACTGGGACCCCCCCGATCCCCCACCCCGACCCAGTACGCACTCACTTCAGCCTGAGCTGTCATGCCATGTTGGCCTTTGCAGCAAGTCCCGAAAATGCCCTGACCAGGGCATTCAGCTCAGGCCTTCCCAAAGCAGCCCCAGCACAGAATGTCCTGGCACCCCCAGGCCACACTAGCCACAACTCCATTTCAGTTAGCCAAAGTCACCAGGCACACAGTCTACACAGGGGAAAACCATATACAAGACTATTCCTTTGAGTTTAGGAGAAGTAACTGTTCTGCCTAATTCATAAAAACAAATACAGAAAGTCAATCAAAATGAGGTGACAGGATATGTTCCAAATAAAAAAAAATAAGATAAAATTTTAGAAAAAGAACTAAATAGAACAGAGATAACCAATTTACCTGACAAAAGAGTTCAAAATAATGGTCCTAAAGATACTCACTGGACTGGGAAAAAGAGTGGATAAACTTAGTGAGAACTTTAATAAAGAGAAAACATAAAAAAATAACCAATCAGAGTTGAAGAGTAACTGAAATGAAATACATACTAGAGGAAATCAATAGTACATCAGTGGATGTAGAATGGGTCAGCATTTTGGAAGACAGGTTAATAGGAAGCACTCAAGATGAGCAGCATAAAGAAAAAAGAATTTTAAAAAGCAAAATTAGGTTAAGAGACCTTCTGAGACACCATCAAGTGAACAAACATCCACCTCATAGGGATCCCAAGGAAGAGAGAGGAAAAGGGGCAGAAATCTTTTTTTTTTTTTTTTTTTTAAGAAACAATAGCTGAAATCTTCCCTAACCTAGGGGAGAAAATAGATATCTAGGCCCAGGAAGCACAAAAACTTTGAAACAAAATGAACCCAAAGAGATCAACACCAAGACACATAATAATTAAAATGTCAAAGATTAAAGATAAAAAGATAATTTTAGAAACAGCTAGGGAGAAGCAACTATTTATATACATGGAAAACCGCAGGAGGCTATCAGCTGATTTTTCAGCAGAAACTTTATAGTCAAAAGGAAGTGGCAAGATATATTCAAAGTGCTGAAAGGAAAAAGCCTACAACCTAGAATATTCTATCTCTCAAGGTGATCTTTCAAAATTGAGATGAGATAGAGTTTCCCAGACAAATAAAAGTTAAGAGTTCTTCACCACAAAACCACCCTTACAAGAAATGTTAAAGGGACTTCTTTAAATGGAAGAGATGATAATTAGGAGAAAACTATGAAAGCAAAAACTGTGACGAGTAAAAGCAAATACACAGTAAAAGTAGTAGAGCAATCAATCATAAAGCTAGTAGGAAGGTTAAAAGACAAAAGTTATAAAATCAATAATATCCTAAAAATTAGTTAAGGGGACTCACAAAATAAAAAAAGATATAAAATATGACTACATACGTAAAATGTGGAGCAGGGAGTAAAATTAAAGTTCTTTTAGAATGTGTTCAAACTTGGGGAGCCTGGGTGGCTCAGTCTGTTAAGCATCTGACTTCAGGTCAGGTCATGATCTCACAGTTCATGAGTTCAAGCCCCACATCAAGTTCTGTGCTGACAACTCAGAGCCTGGAGCCTGCTTCAGATTCTGTGTCTCCGTCTCTCTCTGCCCCTTCCCCCATTCACACTCTGTCTCTCTCAAATAAAACAAACGTTAAAAAAAAAAAAGAATGTTCAAACTTAAGTGACCATCAACTTAATATAGACTACTATATACTTTAGATGCTGTATATGAACTTCATGGTAACCAAAACCAAAAACCTAAAACAGATATACAAAAAATAAAAAGAAAGCCAAGCATTACACTAAAGAAAGTTATCAATCACAAGAACAGAGAGCAAGAAATAAAGTAACAGAGGAATTACAAAAACAACTAAAAAACAATAAAATGCAAAATGCACACCTATCAATAATTACTTTGTTTTATTTATCATTATTATTTCTTTTTAAATTTACATCCAAATTAGTTAGCATATAATGAAACAATGATTTCAGGAGTAGATGCCTTAATGCCCCTTACCCATTTAGCCCATCCCCCCTCCCACAATCCCTCCAGCCACCCTCAGTTTGTTCTCCATATTTATGAGTCTCTTCTGTTTTGTCCCCCTCCCTGTTTTTATATTATTTTTGTTTCCCTTCCCTTATGTTCATCTGTTTTGTCTCTTAAATTCCTCATATGAGTGAAGTCATATGATTTTTGTCTTTCTCTGACTAATTTCACTTAGCATAATACCCTCCAGTTCCATCCATGTAGTTGCAAATGGCAAGATTTCATTTTTTTGATGGCCTAGTAATACTCCATTGTATATATATACCACATCTTCTTTATCCATTCATCCATCAATGGACATTTGGGCTCTTTCCATACTTTGGCTATTGTTGATAGTGCTGCTCTAAACATGGGGATACATGTGTCCCTTCGAAACAGCACACCTGTATCCTGTGGATAAATGCCAACTAGTGCAATTGCTGGGTCATAGGGTAGTTCTATTTTTAGTTTTTTGAGGAACCTCCATAGTGTTTTCCAGAATGGCTGCACCAGCTTGCATTCCTACCAACAATGCAAAAGAGATCCTCTTTCTCTGCATCCTCGCCAACATCTGTTGTTGCCTGAGTTGTTAATGTTAGCCCTTCTGACAGGCGTAAGGTGGTATCATTGTGGTTTTGATTTGTATTTCCCGGATGATGAGTAATGTTGAGTGAGCATTTTTTCATGTGTTGGTTGGATGTCTTCCTTAGACAAGTTTCTATTCATGTCTTTCGCCCATTTCTTCACTGGATTATTTTTTTGGGTGTTGAGTTTAATAAATTCTTTATAGATTTTGGATACTAACCCTTTATCTGATATGTCATTTGCAAATATCTTCCCCCATTCTGTTGGTTGCCTTTTAGTTTTGCTGATTGTTTCCTTCACTGTGCAGAAGCTTTTTATTTTGATGAGGTCCCAGTAGTTCATTTTTGCTTTTGTTTCCCTTGCCTTTGGAGACGTGTTGAGTAAGAAGTTCCTGTGGCCAAGGTCAAGGAGGTCTTCGCCTGCTATCTCCTGGAGGATTTTGATGGCTTCCGGTCTTACATTTAGATCTTTCATCCATTTTGAGTTTATTTTTGTGTATGGTGTAAGAAAGTGGTCCAGGTTCATTCTTCTGCATGTCGCTGTCCAGTTTTCCCAGCACCACTTGCTGAAGAGACTGTCTTTATTCCACTGGATATTCTTTCCTGCTTTGTCAAAGATTAGTTGCCCATACATTTGTGGGTCCATTTCTGGGTTCTCTATTCTGTTCCATTGATCTGAGGGTCTGTTCTTGTGCCAATACCATACTGTCTTGATGATTACAGCTTTGTAATACATCTTGAAGTCTGGGATTGTGATGCCTGCAGGTTTGGTTTTCTTTTTCAGAATTGATTTGGCTATTCAGGGTCTGTTGTGGTTCCATACAAATTTAAGGATTATTTGTTCTAGCCCTGTGAAGAATGCTGGTGTTACTTTGATAGGGATTATGTTGAATATGTAGATTGCTTTGGGGTAATATCGACATTTTAACAATATTTGTTCTTCCTATCCAGGAGCATAGAATCTTTTTCCATTTTTTGTGTCTTCAATTTCTTTCATAAGCTTTCTATAGTTTTCAGTGTATAGGTTTTTCACCTCTTTGGTTAGGTTTACTCCTAGGTATTTTATAGTTTTTTCTGCAACTGTAAATGGGATCGATTCCTTGATTTCTCTTTCTGCTGCTTCATTGTTGGTGTATAGGAAGGCAACCGATTTCTGTGCATTGATTTTAGATCCTGCAACTTTGCTGAATTCATGAATCAGTTCTAGCAGTTCTTTGGTGGAATCTTTGGGTTTTCCATATAAAGTATCATGTCATCTGCGAAGAGTGAAAGTTTGACCTCCTCCTGGCCAATTTGGATGCCTTTTATTTCTTTGTGTTGTCTGATTGCAGAGACTAAGACTTCCAACACTATGTTGAATAACGGTGCGAGAGTGGACATCCCTGTCTTGTTCCTGACGTTAGGGGGACAGCTCTCAGTTTTTCCCCATTGAGGATGATATTAGCATTGGGTCGTTCATATATGGCTTTTATGACCTCGATGCATGACCCTTTTATTCCCTACTTTCTTGAGGGTTTTTATCAAGAAAGGATGGTATATTTTGTCGAATGTTTTCTCAGCACCTTCAATAATTAAATGTAAATGGTCTATACATTTCAAAGGACATAGAGTGTTACAATTGATTTAAAAAAAAAAAAAGACTCATCTATGTGCTGCCAATAAGAAACTCACTTTAAACCTAAAGATACATACAGCCTGAAAATGAAGGAAAAAGATTTCCAGGCAAATAGAAAAGAAACAGGAAGTAATAGTTACATTAGATAAAACTGACTTTAAAACAAAGACTATAACAAGACAAGCAAGAGAATTACATAATGATAAAGAGAATCAAACAAATAGACATAACAATTTTAATTCTCTTTGCACCCAATATTTAAGCACCTAAATGAATAAATTAAATATTAATTATTAATAAATTATAACTTATTAATTATAGATTACATTTATAATTACATAAATTAAATAATAATTAAATATTAACATAAATGGAGAAATTGACATCATAAAATAATAGTACGGGACTTTAACTTCCCATTTAAAGCAATGGGTAGACCATCCAGACAGAAAATCAATAAGGAAACAGTATCTTTGAATGATCCATTAGACAGATATATACAAAACATCCTATCCCTGACCAACAGAATACAGATACTTTTTAAGTGCTCATGGAACATTCTCCAGGATAGATCACATGTTAGGTCACAAATACCTATTTTTAAGAATACCAAAGTCATATCAGTCTTCTTTTCTGACCACAACAGTAAGAAACTAGAAATTAATTACAAGAAAAGCATAAATATATCGAGGCTAACCAACATGCAACTACACAACCTATGGATCAATGAGGAAATCAAAGAGGAAATGAAAAAAAAATACATAGGGACAAATGAAAATAAAAACACAACAGTCAAAAATCTTTGGGACACTGGGACACAGGGGCACCTCAGTGGCTCAGTGGGTTAAGTGTCCATCCTATTCTTGGTTTCAGTTCAGGTCATGATCTCAGAGTTTGTGGGATCGGGCCCATGTTGGGCTCTGCACTGACAACACAGAGCCTGCTTGAAATTCTCTCTCTCCCACTCTCTCTGCCCCTCCACCACTCACACTCTCTCTCACTCTCAAACAAACTTAAAAAAAAATCTTTGAGACACAGCTAAATCAGTTCTAAGAGGGAAATTTATAGCAATACAGGGATACTTCAAGAACAAGAAATATCTGTGATAAACAATCTAACCTTACATCTAAAAGAAATTGAAAAAGAAGAGTGAACAAAACCAATGTTAGTAGAAGAAGGGAATAACAGGTCAGAGCAGAAATAAATGAAATAGAGACTAAAAATACATATATGAAAGATCAGTGAAGAGCTAGTTCTTGAACAGAAAACAAAATTGATACCCCTTTAGCCAGACTCATCAAGAAAAAAGGAGAGGACAGAAAGAGTGTCAGAAACAAAGGAGAAATAACAACTGACACCAAAGAAATACAAAGGATTATAAGAAACTACTATGAAGTTATATGCCAACAAATTGGACAACCTAGAAGAAACAGTAAATTTCTAGTAACATATACTGTTACAAAACTGAATCAGGAAGAAACAGAAAATATGAACAGACCAATTACTAGTAATGAAATCTAATCAGTAATGAAAAAAGTTCCAGCAAACTGAAGTCCAGAAACAGATGGGTTCACAAGTGAATTCTACCAACTAAGTTAATACTTATTCTCCTCAAACTATTCTAAAAAATAGAAGGGGAAGGAAGACTTCCAAATATAGTCTATAAGGCCAGCATTGCCCTGATACCAAAACTAGACAAAAATACCACAAGGAAAGAAAGCTACAGGCCAATATCCATAATGAACACAGATATAAAAAATTTTTTTAAGGAATTTTACTAGTTTATTTATTTATTTTGAGAGGGAGAGAGAGAGACAGAGAGACAGAGAGAGAGAGAGAGACAGAGAACAGGTTGTGGAACAGCAGAGAGAAGGAGAGTCAGAATCCCAAGCAGACCCCTTGCCATCAGCACAGAGCCCACTGTGGGGCTTGAACCCACAATTTGTGACATCATGACCTGAGCCGAGATCAAGAGTAACACACTTAACTGACTGCACTACCCAGATGCCCACAGATACAAAAAATCTCAACAAAAGATGGACAAACTGAATTCAACAACAATAAAAAAATGATTGATCACAATCAAGAGGAATTTATTCAGAGGATGCATTAATGATTCAATATTCACAAATCAGTCAGTGTGACATACCACATTAACAAAGGATAAAAATCCTGTTAAAAATTTTTTTAAAAAAAGGGGCGCTGGGGTGGCTCAGTCAGTTGAGCGTCCGACTTCGGCTCAGGTCATGATCTCGCGCTCCGTGAGTTCAAGCCCCACATCTGGCTCTGTGCTGACAGCTCAGAGCCTGGAGCCTGCTTCGGATTCTGTGTCTCCCTCTCTCTCTGGCCCTCCCCCCATTCATGCTCTGTCTCTCTCTGTCTCAAAAATAAATAAATGTTAAAAAAAACAAAGGATAAAAATCATATGATCATCTCAATAGATGCAGAACAAGCATTTGACAAAATTCACCATCCATTCAAGACAAAATGTCTCAACAAAGTGGGTTTAGGGAGAACACACCTCAATATAGTAGAAGCCAGATATTACAAACCCACAGCTAACATCATACTCAGTAGGGAAAAATAGAGCTTTTTCTCTAGATCAGAATCAAAACAAGGATATCTACTCTTGCCCCTGGTATTCAATAAAGTAATGGAAGTCCTAGCCACAGCAATTAGAAAACAATAAATAAAAAGCATCCAAGTTGGTAAGGAAGATGTTAAGCTGTCACTAATTGCAGATGACATGATACTATACATAGAAAACTCTAAAGGCTCCACCAAAAAACTATTAAAACTGATGAACGAATTCAGTAGGGTCACAGAATACAAAATTAACGTATATAAATGTGTTGCATTGCTATACACTAATAACAAAGTAGCAGAATGGAAATTAAGCAGACAATTCCAAATGCATCAAAAGGAATACGTAGGAATAAATAATTAGGTGAAAGACCTGTACTCTGAAAACTATAAGATATTAATGAGAGAAATTGAAAACAACACAAACAAATGGAAAGATATACCATGTTAATGCATTAATATCATTAAAATGTCTATACTATCCAAAGAAATCTACATATTCAATGCAATCCTATTAAAAAAAAACAACAGCATTTTGGGGCACCTCGCTAGCTAGGTCAGTTGAGCAGACATCTACTCTTGATTTTGGCACAGGTCATGATTCCAGGGTCATGGGATGAAACCCTGCATTGGGCTCCATGCTTAGCATATTAAGATTCTTTCTCCCATTGCCACTTTCTCCTACTCACACTCTAAAATTAAAACAAACAAACAAAAACAGTATTTTTCATAGAACTAGAGAAATAATACTAAAATTTGTATGGAACCACAAAAGACCCAGAATAACAAAAGCAAACTTATGAAAGAAGAACAAAACTGGAGATATCACAATCCCACATTTCAAGATAGACTATAAAGCTATCCTAATCAAAACAGTATGGGACTGCTACAAAAATGGACATAGATCAATGCATCAGGATGAGAGAGGCCAGAAATAAACCCACACTCGTAAGATCAATTAATCTATAACAAAGGAGGCAAAAGTACATAAGCATAGCATAAAGTTTCTTCAGTAAATAGTTTTGGGAAAACTGGACAGCTACATGTAAAAGAATGAAATTGGACCACTTTCTTACATCACACATAAGAAATACACTCAAAATGCATTAAAGATCTAAATGTGAGACCCGAAATCATAAAACTGCTAGAAGAAAACATATGCAGTAATCTCTTAGGCATTGGTCTTAGCCACATATTTTTATGTATGTTTTCTCAGGCAAGGGAAACAAAAGCAAAAATAAACTATTGAGGCTGTAACAAAATAAAAAGCTTTTGCACAGTGAAAGAAACCATCAACAAAATGTAAAGGCAACCAACTTAATGGGAAAATATATTTGCAAATGATATATCCAATAAGGGGTTAATCTCCAAGATATATAAAGAATTTATACAACTCAACACCAAAAAAATTTTTTTGATTAAAAAATGGGTAGAGAACCTGGATAGACAGTTTTCCAAAAAAGACATTACAGATGGTCAACAGACATATGAAAAGATGCTCAACATCACTTATCAAAGAAACACAAGTCAAAATCACAATGAAATATCACCTCACACCAGTGAGAATGGCTAGTATCAAAAAGTCAAGAAATAATGAGTGTTGACAAGGATATGGAGAAAAGGGAATCCTTATGCACTACTAGTGGGAATGTAAGTTGGTGCAAACACTATGGAAACTGTATGGAGATTCCTCAAAAATTTTTAAATAGAAATGCCATATGATTCAATAATTCCACTACTGTCTATTTACCCAAAGAATACAAAAACACAAATTCGAAAAGTTACCCCTATGTTTACTGCAGCATTATTTATAATAATAGCCAAGATATGGAAGCAACCCAAGTGTCCACTAGTTAATAAAGTAATAAAATATGTATACAATGGAATATCACTCAATCATAAAAAAATAAGACCTTGCCATTTGTGACAACATGGATGGACCTAGAGAATATTATGCTAAATGAAATAAGTCAGACAAAGATATATGCCATATGATTTCACTTATACGTGGAATCTAAAAAAACAAAACAAATATATAAAACAGAAAGAGACCCATATATACAAAGAACAAATTAGTGGTTTCCAGAGAGAAGGTGGGTGTGTGAGCTGGGCAAAATGGATAATGGGGAGTGGGACATACAGGCTTCCAGTCATGGAATGAATAAGGCATGAGAATAAAAGGCACAGCATAGGGAATAGTCAATGGTATTGTAATAGCATTGCATGGTGATACATGTTAGTTAACACTGGTGGTGAGCATAGCATAATGTATAGAACTGTTGAATCACTAGGCTATACACCTGAAGTTAATGTAACATTGTGTCTCATGTATAGTTCAATAAAAAAGAAACTTCTACTTATAAATAAATCTTGGGGATATAATGTACAGCATGGTAACTACAATTACCCATACTGTATTGAATATTTGAAAGTGGCTAGGAGAGTAGATTTTAAAAGTTCTCCTCACAAACAGAAAACTCTTGTAACTATGTGAGGTTATGAATGTTAACTAAATTTATTTTGGTGATTATTTATCAATATATACATATATAACATTTTTACATACCTTGAACTAATACATTTAATGTTAATATTTCAATAAACTACAAACAACACTATCTCCTAACTATTCAATCCAGAACTCACATCCATTAGGACCAGCTTGCTTATTATGTTGTCATATTTATGCTACCCCTGCTGACATAGATATACTTAATAGAAGTATGTTAAATACCATGACAAACCTCTGGCAAGACAAATCAAGAGAAGAGGAAAAATAAAAATCAATATTATGAATATAATGGGGGATATAACTAAGCAGTAACAAAACAACTAGTCACTAACAATTTTGAAAACTTAGACAACATGGAAAAGTTTCTTGAGAAAATATATATACCTTATGAGATGAGACTGTAGAAAAAATTAAAATCTTGGATAGTCCTGCAACTATTAAAGATAATGAAGCAGTGTTTAAAAACATTCCCCCAAGAGTGAGGTTAGGTAATAAGAGTAGTTCTAAGGATATAGATTTTTCTGGATATTAAGAGAAAAATCGGGCCTAATACATGTCAATAACATCAGAGAACATGTAAAACAGGAAAACAATAGTAACAATTATAAAAAATAAAATAATAAAACCTTAAATATGTATATCAGCAAAAGCTATTGCTTTTCTGAAAAGCTCAGGGGGCAATTTGCCTCCCCTGGGCTGCTCATGTGCTGATGTGCCAGGGCTGTTCTCTGGGGAAGAGGCTATTTCCATAAGACTAACCATAAACCACCACTGCTCACAACTTCTGCCAGGAAGGAAGAACACCTTAGTAGGGGGCATTGACTGAAATGAACAAATTGCAATACAGAAAATAAAGCAACTGAGTGGAAAGGAGGCATTTGTAAAGTTTTGGGAGTGTGAAAGTACTATTACCAAAGATTTCGAGATTTTCTTGGTTTAGGAGAAAAAGAAAGGTATCCCACTTTCCCCATTTTCAGGATATATTATGCAGTAAAACCTTGGCTTGCAGGCCTAATTCATTCTGGAACCATGATCGTAATCCAAAGCACTCGTATATCAAAGTGAATTTCAAGAACCATTGGCTCAGCTGTGATCATGTGACATTCGGCGTCACATACTACTTGTATTGCAAGACATCACTCATTTATGAAGTTAAAATTAGAAATGTTTGCTCATCTTGCATGACACTCACAACCCAAGGTTTTACTGTATATATTTTCAAAGCTCCTCCCCACCTTTACTTTCAGTAGGGCTCAATAATTTATTAGACATCATTTTTAGGAAGCAGGATGAAGTTTAGTGACTGAACTAGCTACACAAAGGGAGCTCAAACCTCTTTCTAGGAGTAAATATCTCTTTCTTCAGTAGCAGCACTGCAAAAAGTAACCTCACTGAACCACCTGAACAAACTTCAAAAGGAACTTCAACCACTCACCTGGATACAAGCCAGAGGCTCATTTGTCCAAATCGAATATCCACCAACTAAATATATTCTCTCATTATGGACAGCAACTCCAGATTCATTTTGGCCTAAAGTAAATTGAATGAAAAGAAAAAATAAATCCATTTTCCTTACATGTCTTAATTAACCCTTTTGCCACTGAGGGATACAATTTCCCCCTGTGGCACACTTGTATGCTCCACAGGATTTTCGCAGCAACTAATCACTGCTTCCCAGTACTCAGAGGGAAGAATTAACCACTCCTTCACAGAGAATGAATCTGTGTCAGGTCAGAACCAAGCCAAAACACGTACTAGCCAGCCAGGTTAGTAAATACAGCATTAAATGCAGCAATAATAAGCAATAACAAAATAAGAGTTCTATACTATGTTGTATGCCATTAACTTACAGTGGTGGAAATAAGGTATATTTTCGAAATGCAAAATACCTCTTGTACCTACAAATGCTTTAAGGCAAGTGCTTACATTTGTAAAGTAACAGCTGCAACCCCAAGAAGCCAATAAAACAGAGCCATGCCCCCACTGTCCCTCAAATGAAGACAAATGACAGAAAAGATTGATAAAGTTACTACCCTCCTTTTTTTTTTTTTTTTTTTTTTTTTTTACATACTCAACAGTTTTAAGACTATATTAAAGTTTCCGATCTGGGACCAGCTGCGGTAGTCCCTAGATACTGACACGCCAAAATGATGAAAGGTTCCTCCCCCATTTAAAAAAGAAGACAGAATAACTCACTACCACATATTCTTCCCTGGAGGCTATCAGAGAGTGAGATAGTCTCTTTTTATTGATGGGCTGACACAGGACTGACTGTGATAATAAATAAGCTGGATCCTATGGCAGACAGAATCGCAGATCCAGGGACCGAGGGGCTGAGGTACTACTATAGCAACTCAGAGAGAGTGAAGTCCTTGTACGTGGGCCCCAAAGATCATTTTCACAAAAACAAGAGCTCCACGCAAGGCATATAACCCTTTCACATTGGCACTCAGTGTTGCCTCCCCCGCCGTAGCCGTGAGTGGTTGAGCATCCACTCGGCATATTAAGATGTCCTCAGGTGCCAGTCCAGACCACCATTTTGGGCTTGTGATTTTCCTATTATTAGAGCAGCCTGGGAAGGACCTGATCCCCTTGGAGGTTTATAATACGAGCCAACAAGGGAAAGAAGGTTTTCAACTCCGTAAAAAACGTCAGGGGTAAGTTGTTCACAGCTTACCTTTTATTCCCTTTGAGATGAGGGTCCATACCTAGCGTTACTCTTGATAATGCTTGAAGGGGTATGTGGCCAGAAATACCACCAAACCCCTAGGCACAGAACTGCTCTAAGATTCCGTTGTTAGAAGAATATAGCCAGAAACTGTATGTGACAGTAACAAATAATGAAGACTCTACTCCTGAACTCAAATAAAAGAGGACCAAAAGTGAAAAGGAAAAAAAAAATCGCTTCTGTGAAGAGTTTTTAATTCTCTGGTTCCTCCTAACGATCAAAGTTCCTCTGTGAATACTTATTGACGAGAAAGGACTTGACATACCTCTCTCAGCCAAGCGAGAAGATGCACATAGGTAAGAGAGGCCCTGAGAAACTAGCTCAGCCACCTAATTGAGTGAAATTTTGTGAGATAAATAATGGGGTACCTTTCTGGTTAATAAAAGCAAGGTGTTCTGCCACCATGCACTTGATATTTAGAGATGCGCTGAAGACGTAAAAGAAAACAAGTGTGGCAATTTCTTGAATCTCTGCTTTTCCTGATTTACTTAGTCAAAGGTACTTGCCAGGGGCGCCTGGGTGGCGCAGTCGGTTAAGCGTCCGACTTCAGCCAGGTCACGATCTGGCACTCCGTGAGTTCGAGCCCCGCGTCGGGCTCTGGGCTGATCGCTCAGAGCCTGGAGCCTGTTTCCGATTCTGTGTCTCCCTCTCTCTCTGCCCCTCCCCTGTTCATGCTCTGTCTCTCTCTGTCCCAAAAATAAATAAACGTTGAAAAAAAAATTAAAAAAAAAAAGGTACTTGCCAGTCAACAGGTTGAAATTACAACGCGTCCACTGGTCGGTGTCTATGTTGTAAGAATCTATATGCCGCACAAGGATCCGGTCATTATTGTAGTCCAGGTCATTGCCTCCAAGAACATAAAGTTTTCTTTGAACAGCAGCCATGGAATGGTAGACCCTTCTCTGCAGCATAGGGCTGCGGCTTATCCATTTATTCTGGGGGAGGGAAAAAAAAAAAAAAGAAAGAAAGAAATTCAGGTGGATTCTGTTAACAGGCGACCTCCATGGCAGAAACAGCAGCGCCTCATTAGTAGCCAGGACTCTAATGTGTGTCAATCGCATTCTATTTGACTGTTGCTTACAGATTGAAAGGTAGGAGTGTCTTACCTGAGAGCAAGTGTGGATGAACCATGTATGCCAATTTTATTTTGCAACTTACATAAGGCATTTCCTCCTGCTGCATTTTATAGGTTGCATTTTATAGGGCATTTTTCATTTTATAACGGGAGCCCATGGAAGTTTTCCTGATGGTTTCTCACCCAAATGAGAAAACTTACACAAATTGTGGAAGAGTGAAAGCACCTGGCTAGGTATAATGATTAAGAAAACAGGTGCTTGGGGCACCTGAGAGGCTCAGCTGGTTAAGTGTCCGACTCTTGATTTTGGGTCAGGTCATGATCTCAGAGTTCGTTGACCTTGGGCTCTGTGCTGATGGTGTGGAACATGCCTGGGATTTTCTCTCTCTCCCTCTCTCTCTCCCCACCCCCACATATACTGTCAATCTCTTGCTCTCAAAAATAAATAAATAAATAAAACATTAAAAAAAAAAAGAAAGAAAACAGGCTCTGGATCCAGAATGCCTAAGTTTGTAACCTTTGTGTGACACCAAGCAATTTACTTAACCTCACTGTGCCTGTTTTCTTGTCTTTAAAGTGGGGGGAATCATACCTTACCTGACAAGCTTGTTGTGAGAATTAAATCAGTTAATACTCATGAAACATTTAGAAGAGTGTTGTCACACTTTTAAAAAATTATTGTGATAATAATCCTTGGCCACCCAAGGCCTCTACATAAGCTAGGGTTAGGGTGACTTTGCTGTTCTGTCCAAAATTAAACTTCCAAGATCAATGGAAGAGCTAAGATCTTGTTTCACAACAAAGTTCCACGTGGCCTTTGTATTAGTCCCTTTAACATATTTATAATTAAATCTTCTACCAAACTGGGGAAAGTTATTTCTTGGCACATGTTTGTTTGTTTTGGTAGAAAGCCAAGTTTTATACAACTTCAAGAATGGTGAAACCTCAACTATTTGGTCCTGGGTCATGCTAGTAATGGGAAAGACATGATCAACTCCTCTTAAATATGGCTCCTTTCAAAAATCTAATGTAAACTGCAAAATTAGATGAAAATCAAATACGACCTTAATTTTAAATCTCAACCAAGTAATGAACACGTAAGCAAACCTAACCATTTCCTTTCTACATGAACACTAACCTACAGGAAGAACCCGGATTCCTTTTTTCCAAGAAAAATTTGGATTTTGACTAGAAAAATCATATGATGCTTTGAATACTTAGAATTTCACCAGTTTACAACGCTGTAAAGGGATAAGCAAAAAAAAATTATATAAATATTGGTCCATTCACTAAGACCTATTACCAGGTCATTTCTAATTTCTCTTTTAAAGATATACTTAAAAAAGAATGGTTTGTACAGTTTGCAAGGCTTGCATTTACTTGCTCCCCCTTTTTAAACATGTCCTAAAAATCTCCTTCCAATCAAATGTCATCTTTAATAAAGTAGCCAAACCTTTCTATCAGATGTTCTGTGAAGAAATATCTTCAATACGCTTCACATGAGTGGACTTAACTCAAAACTCTGATGATGCTTTCCTCAGGTCCTTTCTATGAGGCAACCTATTCCACTATTAGGAATCAACGTGTGCATTAGTAGTCCGGTCCCCTGCCACAGGACTGTGGACGCCATCTGGTTTATAAAGCCTGCCTGCATCCCCTGATTATATCTTTAGCTTCCTTCACTGCCGTGCCTGCCAGGTGAGCCGCCAACCTCTGCAAAGGCAAAGAAACAGAGAGGCCTAGTGGGGTCATTCCTAATAAGCTAGCGTGTGAATACTAATCAGTGGTGGGGAAGCAGAGGTCACCCCAGCCTGCCTGTTGGCAGGTAGCGATGTGCTCTGTGGCAGATGGCAGGCATTATCGACTCTCCACAAAGGCCTAGAAGAGAAATAAGCACCAGGGCTGAATGATAGAGTTATTGAGATTCTGAGCAAGATGCAAGCAGATGTGATGTTTGCCAGTACCCACCGTAAACAATATGCCAGCAGAATTTTTAAAAACAGTGTGTGTATACAAACATGAAACAGAACTCATTTGAGAAATGTTAACACCTTCTTCCTCTTTAACCACGTGTGCACCAAACTCAAGCAACTGCAATTAATGATCCCTCTTGAGACATCTGGCCAATGGACATGTGGTCTCTGAAATCTACAGCTTCTAATGACATCAGGAAACACACTTGCAAAGAGAGAAATACCTTCGTTACATTCAGAATCAAATAATGTTGAAATAAAAAGATACCAAGCTGACTGAGGTCATTCAGGACGCACATTTGGTGGCCAATCCTGACCCAGGCTGCCAAAGCTAACCTGTCATTTCATGTTCCGTTATCTCCAGCTGATGAATGTTAAATCCCACGTTCGAATCATTTTGGAATACTGTCATATCATGAAAAATATTTACATTACCAAAATCACAGACATGGTGAAATTCTGAAAACATTTGCTAAGGCCACAGCGATTTTGGTAGAAGGGAAAGAGAGTAAAAATAGTTCTTCTTTTGGGGACAAAAAAACCACCGAGTGTGTATGATAAGTGGACAGAAGAAGGGACAGACACCATCAAAATGCTTCCAGTTCAGGCACCATTTGTTAGATGAAATACATACACTTTTTTCAGATACTTCTACTTCAGACTTGTCCTAGACACTGCTCTAGGACATTCTAGCTACAAGGAGTTAAATAAAAGTTATTATATTAGTTGGGAGTAATGAAACAATAAGTATGTTCCCCTCTTGGAAGGACACGCTTTCTAAAAGGACATAGCAACAGGACAATCAAAATCCTTTCTTTGGATGCCTCTGAATATGAACAGTCACTTGAGATAATGGAACTAAAGGGCATTTAACTCATCAACATATTTACCCTTCTTTCTACATTATGCAAAACTCTGAAAGAGTTAAGTATTGTGTATAGCATAAAACTAAAGGAGCTGAAATTTTGTGTGGAAAAAAAAAAAGCAACGGAAAGGCAGTCTATCCAGATGCTTCCGTTTCTCTATACAAGTTTAAGATGCACGTGTGTGTACAGACTTGGCATTTCAACTACTAATTACTGTGGAAATCTTTTAAAATTCATTTTAATTAAGGTAATGAGTTTTTCTTATATGATTCTTACCTGGTTAGGTTCATATACCATTAGTCTGTTCTGATATTGTGCTGTGTTAGTTACTCCACCTGTAATGGATTAACATGTGTTAGAGCTTTCATGAATACGAAATAGGATATTCCAACATAAGAATGAGATACAATTAAAGGAAAATTAGCTACTGCTGAGGATCTGTTTGTATACCCTCGTGGTGAACCCATGACATAATTAAGAAGCTTATTGTTGAAGCAGTTTCATTTTCAAGAAACATTTTAGAAGCAATCCAGTTGAGAGCAAGCAACAAGTATGCTGAGATTACCAAGAGGCTCCAATTCTGACAAGCTGCTCTGCATGGCCAGAATGAGGGGCAAAGTATAGCAGGGAGTGGGAATTAACACAGCACACATAGACAAATCTCTATACAATTTATGCCCAGGACAGAATTACATGGAAAGTTCTTGTCCTTTGGCAATTTTAAAGCTCTAACCTTCTGTATACTAACACACTAATGTCTTGATATCTCTTTGGAAGAACCATATCTAAGAAAAGGCATTACTTATCAAAAGAATTCTAAAGCCAAAGCTGTCCAGAAGAATATGATGAGAGCCACCAATGTGAATCACACATGTAATTTTAAGTTTTCCAGTAGCCACATTAACAACTAAAAAGAGGGGCACCTGGGTGGCTCAGTCAGTTAAGCTTGGTTTCAGCTCAGGTCATGATCTCATGGTTCATGGGATCAAGCCCCATGTCAGGCTCTGTGCTGACAGCATGAAGCCTGCTTGGGATTCTCTCTCTCCCTCTCTCTCTGCCCCTAACTCACTCACACATGCAAGTGTGTGTGCACACTCTTCCCCTCTCAAAATAAATAAACCTTAAAAAAAAAAAGAAATAGTGAAAGTAAACTTAACATAAATTTTATTTAACTCAACACAGCCAAAGTATTATCATTTCAACGTGAAATTGATATAAAACTTATGGAGGTATTTTATGTTCCTTTTGTTCAAACTTTCTTCAAAACCCAATGTATATTTAACACAGCACATTTCAATCCAGATTAGCCACATTTCAAGTGCTCGCTAAGCCACATATGACTAAGAGCACTGTGTGTAGTTGTTGTTAGCAACTTTTCTAGAGCCTTCTTGACAAGGGCTTAGATCCAAAAGACTCAGGACCTTTTGATTAGTCAAGAACCACTAAACGATCATCACCTTTCTAACAAAGTTTCTCTTATCTGTCCTCATATTTTCATGTTTGTGATGTACACTGATCCCCATAAAACCCAGAAACTACTGATTCTACTTTAGTTTTTACTATCAAATTGAAAAACTAAAAAAAACATAGATCAGCACTATGTAAAAATAATACTAGGAGATATTAAATGTTAAGTAGTAAAATAACAAGACTATGAGAACTGCCCTCCCCCAAAAAAATCTCTTCAGAGATTTTTGCCTTATACAGAGTTCTGGATGCTGGTATAAAATGAATAACATTTTATTTTTTATTATTATTTTTTTTTAATTTTTTTTCAACGTTTATTTATTTTTGGGACAGAGAGAGACAGAGCATGAACAGGGGAGGGGCAGAGAGAGAGGGAGACACAGAATCGGAAACAGGCTCCAGGCTCTGAGCCATCAGCCCAGAGCCCGACGCGGGGCTCGAACTCACAGACCGCGAGATCGTGACCTGGCTGAAGTCGGACGCTTAACCGACTGCGCCACCCAGGCGCCCCTGAATAACATTTTAATAAGTAGCACATAGAAGCAGCTAATTTTGCAATAAAAATATAAAACTGAGCCACACTACAAATGTTTCCTATTGAAAATTTTTAAGTCAAAAAGTATGTACTATTACAATAATGAACAAAACAGTGTTAACATTTTTCTCAGTATGACTCAACTTTACACAGGTTTCTTTCTTTCTGTCTCTTAGGCCCCTGACATCCCTCTCCTTAGAGCTCTTACTTTAGAAAACCTGTAAATTCTTTCTCTGCCTCCTTGAGATATAAGCCATTTAAGAAGCTTCTTGCAAGTTTTACAACCCAGGAAGATCTTCCTCCCAGACCTAGGAGCCATCCCATTGAAATGTAATCATCAAGGAAGTAAATGTCCCTATCTCCCAGTTTCTATGGAGGGTAGGAGCCTCATGTTGATGGGTGCCAATCAGAAAGCAAGAATGGCCCAATCACTGAGAAAAACATTTACAAAATCAGAGGTAACTGAATGGGCTCATTATATCACATAGATCAACCTTCCTCCAAAACTCCTTCAGTACTTTTCTACTAGCTCACCCCAGTGCTTAAAAACCCTCTTGCCTCTTGTTCTTCAGAGGAGTTGATTTCAGACTGCATTCTGGTCTCCCTCCCCTATTGCAATATTGTCTTGGACAAAGTCTTCCTTATCTGCTTAACTTTGTCCAGTATAATTTTTGCTTTGACAGTTCAAATACCTTGAATAGGTCACTACCATCAACTTCATGGCCAGGAGTCAAATCAACCAGAATCCAGAGTTTTAGTGCACAATCCTCAGCTGAACTGGAACAATCCATCAATACTAATGGATCCATAAAGGGAAGGGAACATGTTCAGGCCAATCATTACTCTCTTGTTCACCCCCAATAAGGAGATTATATCTTTAATATAATTGACCATGGCTTTTATTAACTGGAGGGCTTTTTTTAAATATATTCTCTCTGAAGCTTACAACTACTTTTAAGATCAATGAAAGCTTTATCTGCAGAGTAAGTTCACAAGGAACAGAGAAACGAGCTTCCTGCCCTCAAAGAAAGTCTTCTCTGCATTTCTTAAAGAATGTCTCATCTTAAAATAAAACCATAGGAAAAGAAAATACACTTAAGAAAGCTGGGGCTGAAATGCCTACACAGTCAAAATGTTTGTCCAAATAAATACAGAGGCCTGATTGCTTTCTTCCCAACCTTCCTTTTCTTACCTGATTAAAAATTGAATGTCCAATAATTCTTTCTCAGCATAACTACACAAGAATAATCAAATCTATTGAGTGAGACCTCACAAGTCTTCAGGGTTAAAATGATTGCCAAGTGCTTTTGATCTGGGCCATAACCACCAGATTAATGTCCAGCTCGCCTATAATCATTTCTCCAAATGAGAGGGAGCAGAGGGCAAAGCTCCCACCCAATATTTCAAAACTTTGACGGTTTTTCTCCTTGTTTTAGAAATATGGGACAGAATTAATATCTACTGCAGTAAACTATCTATTTATGACACTATTTGAAAATATTTACACTACTATATGTATCAGAGTGTGCCCATTATAGATTAAATGTACAACCAATGGATTAGAATGTAGCTATTACATCCTTTCTCCTAAGCCAGGCATACAATTTATCTTCATGCTCTTCAGAATTATTATTTACTCTCTTTTACAGATGCATTCGTAATATTTTTTTCCCTTAATCTGCACGTGGTAATTAGATTCCTTACCCTTACATACAAATTTTCACTCACATGACAATGCTTAAAAATGAGATACTGGGTTACTAGGTGGAAGTAAACATAAAATTCCTAGTTAGTTATTTGGTTGATTACTTCTGGAATGCTAAACCACGGGAGGTGCCTAAAAAACCCAGTGTTGTAACTTTTGCCAAGTCAGGATTGCAAGGGAAAACCTTAGAAATTGGTCCTATTGTTTCCCTTCTTTGAAATAATTTCCAAATGATCACATAAATAAAAACCAGTTCTTCTCAGTACAAAAAATAAATTTTAAAAAAGCATCCAAGTTCGCAGCCCACACGGCTTTAGCAGTGTTATGTGCACAGCTTATCATTACATTCTCTTCACATAACACTCTTCACTTTTAGATTAATCTGTTGAAATGAGATGCTAAGGATTTGCATACAGATTTGACTATACAAAAATAGATATGGAATTAATAACAGTCTCTGTATGTTTTAATTTCTCCTAGACTGGAGTACCCTTGCCTGCAGCAGTATTCCTGGCTTTGAAAGTCATCAAGCTGATTTGCCTGCTCTGGGTTATGATGCCACATGCTGCTATACTGTCCCCTGCAATCAAAGCACTTGCAAAGATAGATTCTATGCCTCCCTCTATCGAGTACATTTTATAGATTGGCAGTTTTGATCTCCCTCCCCCACCCCAGGGGGGGATAATCTGCATCTTAACAGCTTTCTATAGATACATTTGTCATTAAATATGCCATCTCGTATCAGCATCCATTTTTAAAGCCAAGTTTTCCCTAACTTTGAAGTGCCACAGTCGAAGTTAAGACTTTTCAGCCAAAATTGAAAATGAACAGCCCTGTCTCATACTTTTGAACTGTGACTTAAAGATATACTGCAGGTTCCCCCAAAGTCAAATAAGTCTTTAAAAACTGCCAGAAGGAATGAAAAGTTACCACCATGCTACCAGCAATGAGAAATGCTTTCTATCATCAAGACAAGAGTAAAACATTTTTCTTAAGCTTCCCTGTTCGGCTCCTCACAAAACGTTGTGACAAATGGATGAATGCATACCAGAGAAAGGATGACAGGTGACTGCCAAACAAGCAACTTTTGCCTCCACTGCTGGAATTCACTGACTCCCAAACTCATTGCGCTCAAAAGCAAGAACTGGTCAAGACTAACAATGTCTACAGAATAGTGTGTTTAGAAAAACAGCTCTTAGTATGCATTGGTCAGGATAGGTCAAGTCTGGTGGCTCTGCTATTTTTTTTTTCAAGGACAGAAAATACATCTGTTGATATAGAGTCCTATACTACACGCTTTAGCAGAAACCTATGGTACATAATACAGCACTGGTACGCTTACGAGGACAGAGCGGACAGAACGGTACCCTTACTAGGACAGAGCGGGATGCAAAGAACTGAATGTGTCCATGCTGTCAGGAAAGACACTCCAAGCTGGAACTCTGCCAGCCGACTGAGGATTGTGGAAAACCATCTAAGTTCTCTGCTACTCTCCCGGAGGCCTGAAGTGCCCAGCTTTATGCTAGACTAGCGGGTTAGTTTCCGGACAGGATGCGGCATCAACCCCACAGAGGTTCCTTTATGACTCTATCCTTGTGGGGAGGATTTAACACAACCAGGCTCAGGTTCCTCATATGCAAACTAGAGATGACGATCTCTCTCTTACAGGTTTGGTATAGTCTTACAGAGTGCATGGTATACAGGCAATCCACAGAGGAAGTTTACTATAGCACTGTAGTCATTTATTTATGGAAATTTCTTATCTTTTCCATAAAAAAGTACAAACGAGTATATATGGAATACTGAAAAAATAACGAAGTATAGAATATTGAATTAATAGATAAATGAATTTTGTAGTCTGAAACAGATTTCTTATTTTTGTTCCAATTACTAGAATTACTGGCTGGTTTATAAGGTACCAAAGGCTTTTTCCTTTAATGGTAAAGCTTCTCCTCCATATGTTTGCTCTAATTCTCAAAAAACTAAAACTTCACACTTATAGTCTAATTATCAAAGGAATGACTGGCATTAGTGTGAGTTCATATTAGTCATTTTTTAAATAGAACCAAACTCATTACTAGTCCCTAAAAATAGGGACACCATGGGTATATTTATGATAAATAATATTTACATTAAGAACACTTTCTTATTATCTATTTTTTCACATTAGACTGTCCATATTTTTAGTGTTTATAATGCTACCTGAACAATTAAAGCCAAGAATATTTCTACTAAATTAGCATCTTGAATAGGAGCATACTTAATCCATGCATTAAATTAAAACTATTATCCTTATTATTTCTGTCACACTTGAAGAAACCACACAAATGGATAGGTAATGAATAGACTCAAAATCCGTAAAGGAAGTCTCAAATTTACAAAATATCTATAAAGGGTTGAGGCACTTGAAAATACAAATTATATTTATGTCACCTAGAGTGAACAGATATAAACTTGTGACCCAAAACATGTAAGTAATGCACCATGTATTATTTAAAATAAATGAAATAATAAATGAAGGGTAATATCTACCACAGTGCAGATGTTAGCTGCCCTTCAGAATATCAATAATATTGTCTCTAACTCCCAATTACTCATTCTATAGATTGCTGTAATCCTGCCTCCAAAGATTTCTGCATGGTCCAAGCAGGGTTAAGCTCTCAAGGTCACCTCTACCAGTCTCTGGTGTCCTGGCTTGCTATGTTCTTGTTGGATCTTTTTTTTTTTAATGTTTTTTTTAATGTTTATTTATTTTTGAGAGACAGAGAGATACAGAGCGCGAGTGGGGAAGGGGGAGAGAGGGAGACAACAGAATCAGAAGCAGGCTTCAGGATCTGAGCTGTCAGCATAGAGCCCAACATGGGGATCGAACTCACAAACTATGAGATCATGACCTAAGCCAAAGCTGGACGCTCAACCAACTGAGCCACCCAGGTGTGCCTCTTGTTGGATCTTTTATCCCTCTCCAGCCATCAACCAGATTCTTCAGCCATTGCCCATTTCCCTGATGTAGATTTAACCTTCTTCTCTCCTCTTGGGAACAAAGAAAATGACATATTTCCCATATTCTTAGGTAAGTAATTCAGCTCACTCTTTTTTCTACCTTTTTTTTAATGTTTATTTTTGAGAGAGAGAGAGAGAGAGAGAGAGGAGGGGCACAGAGAGAGGGGCACAGGAGAGGGGCACAGAGGATCTCAAGTGGGTTCTATGCTGAAAGCAGAGAGCCCCTATATGGGGCTCAAACCCACAAAACACGAGATCGGGACCTGAGCCGAAGTTGGACACTTAACCCACGAGAGCCACTTAGGCTCCCCTTTACGCTACCCTTTTTTAGATCCATCTAGACAGACACAAATGGATCGCCTAAACAAAGGCTGTTGTCTCCACAAAAAGGTAGACGTTATGTGGCTCAAGTCGTGCCCTGAGAAAAGTGGTCAATTAAACCATTAAAAATAATCAAATCATTGTTGATCTAAACAAATATGTGGGTATGATGATTTTTCAGTGTATCTTTTACTTTCAGTTGTATCATTTGGGAATTCTTTTTATAATGTAAGCATCTGTTTTTGAGATCTTTGTTGTAGTGATAAACAACTGTATTGTTTAGTTTCTTGGGAAAAGCATGGTTTTCAAAAACCAGAGACACAGAGATCAAATTCCAACTTTATCAAATACTAGTTGCGTGATCTGTGAAAATCACTTAGCATCTTTAAGCCTCATCTTCTGAGCAGCAATGTGAGGGTAAATAAAATGCTACTTCTTTAGAATAAAGGGAAGTCCATTTAGGCTAAAACCTTTGTTAATTATTCTGGAGAATGTAAGTGATCTGATTTGCTTTCTTCAAGCCATTTAGCTCTTTTATTAATTTTTTTTTCCTTTTAGCTCTTTTAAAATCATTGTAGAATGGACATTTCTGTTGGCTTCATCTCAGTACAACACTGCAGTGGTTTCGTTCTTATCTTTTTCAGATGGGGAATGGTAAAGGCAGGGGCAGAAGTGAAAAGAGAAGATAAAAAGTAAGTGCTAGAGACAGACGGTTTGTGAGAATCTAAAGCAACAAAGAGGATTTCATTCTTAGAGGACATTCCAGGTCACTAGGAACTTTTAAGTTCATAATGCCACATTATCAAGCTCCAAACCTATATCAGGCAGATGGCTTCCTCACATGGAAGCTGCCTGCAGGGTTAACAGACACTCTCTCATGTACTTACTTGAATAACTCACTTTGTCCTCCCTCAAGCAAACCTTACGTCCTTCACACTCACCTAACCCAACAAGCTGAACCCCTTCCGATAGGATCCTTTGGACCATTCCCAGCCTAAAAACCTTCCATCTTGAGTGAATCCAAGGATCTGCCCTCTCCAATTCTCTGCTGAATACCACCAAAAACTAGGACAGAAATTTACAAACTGGGCCACCACAATTTTGTGGTTTCCAACCTTGGTATGAGCTCTGACAATTTTTAAAACATGTCCATTCCCTCTGTTTTCTCTCAGAGGCTTTTTTCCACCCAAGGCCACCTCCCTCAGACCCTCTACACTAGTCCTGACACCACACAACCTCGACAGACAACCTTGTCTCTCACTTGACTCTATCGACAAGGAACCTCCTCAGGTTGCTGCCCCTCATCTGGGAGCTGACTTAGGTCCACATCCCGCATCATCTCCTGCCCTCCAGGCTTAGAGTCTGAGGGGTTTCCTCTTCTGTCCAAGACAGAACCCCTCCCAAACCCCTCCTCCTGTGGTATCCCATGGACTTATTACCATTCATCACCATTCCTGGTACCCAGGAGGTGCTCTCAGCCTTTACTAACCAAAGAATGCCCCATTGCTGTCCCCTTCTATTTCGCTCTCTCCTTTCCCTTATCTACCAATTTGCTTAATGCACTTGTGTCCTTTAAAGAGTTCCTTCCTTTGACACTGGATTTCCTCTTCTAGCTACTCTCTTTTCTCTCAGCCAAACTTTCATCCTTTTCTTCCCTTCCTATTCTCCTTTTTCTTCCTAAAGCCAAAATGCTGTGTATTAATTTATAATTAAAAAATGTAGCAGGGCAGCTGGGTAGCTCAGTCAGTTAAGTACCTGACTCTTGGTTTTGGCTCAGTCGTGATATCACGGTCATGAGTTTGAACCCCTAACAGGGTCTGTGCTGATGCTGTGGAGCCTGCTTGGGATTCTCTTTCTCTCTCTCTCTCTCTCTCTCTCTCTGCCCCTCCTCTATGTGTTTCTCTCTCTCTGTCAAAATAAATAAATAAACTTAAAAAAAGAAAAAAAGAAAAACCGTGGCTGTCACATGGGCTGAAATATGTGTGTACCTAGAAACAGCACATCCTCTCCCAGTAGGCAGAGGATAATAATCAGAATGTTGTCTGGCAAGCTCGGATTCAGGGAGTGAGCTCTAGGTGATATCCCGACTTCTGGCCTATACCTGCAGTTTGTACTTCCTCACTCCTCTTTCACACCCTAAACCACTGCATTCTAACTTTCACTTTCTTCTACTCCCCTAAAGCTACTTTCATTGAAATTACCAAGTAGTTTCTGAGAGAAAATTGCAGAGAAATATTCTGGACCTTGATGTCCCAACAGTATTGGACACCTCTCACCACGCCCTTTCTTTTTTGCTTTGATTTCGTTAACACTTGTCCTCTGACCTTGCCCATCCCACATTCTCAGGCTCCTTCCTCAGACCCCTCCTCTGCACCCTCCTCACTAGCATCTCCCAACTTTCCGCCTTGGCCCTTTTCCAGTCCAGCTCTTGCCCATCTGTCTCCTCACACTCTCCACTGCCTCATTTTATCTCATCTTGCTGTGAGACTCTCCTCTCGTACATTTGTTCCGAAAAGCAGAAGAAAAGGTGCTGTCTCTGAGTCTGAGGGGCAGAGGTTTTGGTTCTAGCCAGTGAAGGGTGGTTGAGTTAAAGCTACAGCTGAGTGAGTGGGGTCTGGGGAGGCGTGGAGGGACACTAGTGTGGGGTACAGGGAGGGCTTGGCGAGCTGAGTAGATCCCACACAAAGTTCTCCTGTCAACTGGCTTCTTCCCATAGGGTTCAGCTGCCTGGGCACAGGCACAGACAATTGGACCCCTGGGTTTGTTCAAGAGCGAGTGCTTGCCAGAGGGCAGGAGAATTATTGAAATGATTGGATCGTGAAGCCCACTCATGATGACAGGGAGGGGTTAATGAGTAAATGGGAAGCAGCCCAGTGGACCTAAGGCCAAGTTAGGAAGAAGGTGCTGTAAACCTTTGTGAAACCTGCATGAAGTACCCCCTGCTTTGCCCTACTTCTGTCCCCAGGAAAGACTTCTATCATCACATATATCACACACTATACTAGAATTATCTGTTGAGGCTGTTCCCTCTACTACACTGAGTCCCAGTGCAGGACCTGTGTCTCATTCTTTGTCACTCCACACTACCCTGGTAGAAGACTAAGGGTGGTTAGGAAACTAACTCAGGGTCTCTTGGTTGGTGAGAAGTTTCACATGCTCTGTGACGTCAGGACACCATAAGCCAGCCTCCACTGCACCCCCTGTTAATTCCCAATGTTTTATATGTAATTTTTTGGATGAGAGTAAAATAATATTTACAAAGATAGAGAAAAGCTAAAGCTACAGCATTTAAAAAATGTTTATGAAATTTTACATTGTTCTAATTTTAATGAGTATTAGAAATCCAAAGTCCCTCTAGTAGGTCTGAATAAATTAAAGTTATTTAAAATGGGGCAATGTAAGCTTCATATAAATTTAATCAAGATGAAAATAAACATATCTTCTAGGGAGTTAAAGAAAGAAGCTTTAACAAATGTTCTTTCATTAATGAAATATCTGAAAAGCTCTTTTGATTGTCAGCTCCTAGAGGGTAGGAAGTGTGTTTGCTGAATTAATCTTATTTATCTAGGAACCAGCACAAGACTTAATAAGGATGTAGCATTCACCAAGAGAATCAGGAAAGCACTAAATACTGCTTTTGAGTAAATACAGTAGCATTTGTCTTATTTTTACAGTTTGAAAGCACTACTTTTGTGGTTAGCTTCCCATTATCTTGGTGCCATTTGACAAGAACGAAAAGGTAAGCTGTTCTGCAAGACGAGCTCAGGATTAATTTTCACTCACAAAAAGGGATCTTTTTAGTAGTTCACAAACAATATCTCACAATGGAAAACGTACCTTTTAAAGCACAACTGCAGGATATTTAATGCTCCTTTTGCTTCAGTATTGTGAATTTCAAGTAGAAATGATGTGGAGCATTTGTGAATTGGGTCATAGTGTCAAATGCTACAGGAGCCTGTAAAATTTGACTATCTCTAACATCTTAAATTAAATGCTAATGGGCATATCCATACAGCCTGCTTTTCTGAATTCATCTCTGCTTGTCTCATTTTAAAAACCATGGACAGGTTTCAAGGTGTCCTGACCCCAAAATGGACAGAGAAAAGGGAGGGAGTATGGGGAGGGAGTGAGCACACTAGAAATACTGAATCTCTAAAGAAACATTCACTTTGTGTTTTATGGAACAGAAATAAGCCCCTAAAATCCACATTCTAAAATCTGTACTTCCTACAACTCAGACAAAGCTTGCAAACAACCAGGAAGATGGCAATGACCTAATCCCCCATCAATTAAATTAGAAATACTTGATTATTTGGTAAAGGATAAGGAACAGAGTCAAATATTTTTATTTGCAACAATAAATCTGGGTAACACTTCTAGATCTGTGATAGGGCGACATATACCTGCCTTGTTTTTTTAAGGGGTATACCTAGTTTTTTTAATCTAGTACCCCTCCCTATCCATGGTTAGATTCACAATTGATTTATGACAAGCTGGTCCTGAGGAAAGAGGCAGACGATTGAAGGTATTAGAAGTGTCACTGGTGATTTCCTTTTCTTTCCAATTAAAGGTATTGTACTGTATACTGGGAAGTGAGTTTTTCATCTCAAGTACACAGTGGGGAGAAACAAACCTGAGAAAATTGGGATTGTTTTCATTAAGTATGGTTAACACAGGCAGCATACGTTAGTGCAAAAGAAGAACAAAGAAAATGTATTTCATTTCACAGTAGGGGCAAAACCAAGTGATAGAGCAATATAGGTAATAAGTTGATACTTTTAATAAAATGGTAAAGGAAACATACAGACCCATATTGAAAGAGAAATCAGCTTGATACCAGGATGATAGATCTAGCCAGTCTAGAATGAGCTTCTGTGTTTTTCTAAGGCCTCACTAAAGAAGATATTAAGTAGTCAGACCTTTAAGAATATGTAAGGGAAACTGCAGCATTTTTAAAAAAGATAGTTTAATAGCTAAGAAAATAGGAAATATTTATTAAAATATTTGTGAGAAATTCATATAAAACTTAGAAATGCATTAACAACATATGGAAACTAAATGAGTCAATGGAAGGAATGTAAATTGGAAGAAAATATAAATTACATTGATTTCAGCCATCCATCACTGTTTTGTTATCCTTGGCGAGTACAGATCTCTTCCTTCTGTTAGCAAAGGCTCATTCGTAGCCAAGTTTGAAATTTCTTCAGCAAAGCCAACACGATATAGTCCTGGTGGTTATTTTCTTAACTATTGAAATATACACTTAAACAAAAGGGAGTATTTCACCAGACAAACGAAGTTCTTATCTAAATATATCTATTAGACACACTAACGTACAAACAAATATCTAAAGCTTATTTGGTATATAAGACCAGTAATTATTGGATCTATCTCATTTATCCTCTTCCTTAGTCCAATTCCTAACTTCATTCATTAATTACAGAACAGTTAAATACTGACAGGAGCTACGGTTCTTCAATGAAAATCAATAAATTGCCAATAATTGAGACATTATCCAGAGAAGCTAAGACTGTGGCTGTCTCCCTGGTTATTGAGGACAGCAGAAGGAAAAATGGGCAGAATACAAATGAATTTAATTTAAATGCAAGGGAGAATTTTGTCAGAGCAGATGTTAAACAACTAGAGAAGATTATTGAAGGAAGCTGAGAAGTCTTCAAGATTTACTTAAAGGTGATTGCTTCTCCTACTTATATCAATGGATAAATCATCCAGACAGAAAATCAATAAGGAAACAGTGTCTTTTAATGACACATTAGACCAGATGGACTCAACAGATATATACAAAACATCCCAACCAAAAGCAGAATATAAATTATTTTCAAGTATACATGGAACATTCTCCAGGAGAGATCGCATTAGGCAATAAAACAAATCTCTATAAATTTAAGAAGATTAAAATCAGATCAAGTACCTTTTCTGACCACAAGGAAACTAGAAATCAATTAGAAGAAGAAAAAAATGGAAAAAACACAAACACATGAAGGCTAAACAATATGCTACTAAACGAACAAAAAAAAGGGTCAATGAAGAAATCAAAGAGAAAATGAAATACATGGAGACAAATGAAAATGAAAACACAACAATCCAAAATCTTTGGGATGCAGCAAAAACAATTCTAACAGGGAAGTTTATAGTGATACAGGCATACCTCAAACAACAACAAAATTTCAAATTAACAACCCAACCTTACACCTAAAAGAACTAGAAAAATAAGAACAAAGTCCAAGGTTAATAGAAGGAAGGAAACAGTAAAGATCAGAATGGAAGTAACTGAAACAGAGACTAAAAAAATAACAGACAAGATAAGTGGAACCAAGAGATGGTTCTTCAAAAAGATAAACAAAATTGATAATAAGCCTTTAGACAGACTCATCAAGAAGAGAAGAGAGAGGAACTCAAATTAATACAATCAGAAATGAAGGTGGAGAAGTAACAACCAACATCACCAAAATACAAAGGATAGCAAGAAACAACTATGAAAAATTGTATGTCCACAAATTGAACAACCTAGAAAAAAACAGATAAATTCCTAGAAACATATAATCCTCCAAAACTGAATTCAGGAAGAACAGAAAATCCAAACAGACAAATTACTAGTAATGAAACTGAATTATCAAAAAATTCCCAACAAACAAAAGTCCAGGACCAGATAGCTTCACAGATGAATTCTACCAAGCATTTAAAGAAGAGTTAATATATACTCTTTTCAATCTATTCCAAAAATAGAAGAGGAAAGGGAGCTTTCAAATTCTTTCTGTGAAACCAGCATTACCCTGATACCAATACCAGATGAAAACACTACAAAAAAAGAAAACTATATCCAATATCCCTGATGAAGGTAGATGCGAAATTCCTCAACAAAAGATTAGCAAACCAAATCCAACAATACATTAAAAGGATCACTCACCATAATCAAGTGGGATTTATTCTTGGGACGCAAGGACAGTTCAATATCCACAAATCAATCAACATGCTACATCACATTAAGAAAATAAAAATAATAACCGTATGATCAGGACTTCTGAAGAAGATGGTCTGTCATCTCAGGAGGAACCTCAACTCACTTCGTCCTGCAGTACAACTAGATAAAACCCTCTCAAGTGTAAATAGTTCCCCAAATGACCCAAAGATGGCAGTACATACTCTCTGCAGCTAAATGTAGAGAAGAGGCCACTTCAAAGATGGTAGGAAGGTCAGAGATGCAATTGAGAGCTAAATAGGCCTACAGAACTGTCTGCAGAAGAGAGGAACTCCACAGCCCAGAGAGGGGAAAGAAAAGACTCTCATAAGGAAGCCTGCATAGGGAAGATGAATCTCCATAGTGTCTGGCTTTGAAAAGCAGAGGGGATGAAATGCACACAATCTTACAATCAGAGGAGTTTAAAACTCAGAATTAAAAAAAAAAAAAAAAACCAGCAGTCTTGTGGGCTGGGAAGGTGAGAGGAAACTGAGTCCCCACATTAGGGAGACAACACAACAAAGAGGTCCATGTAGATATAGCATAGAAGCAGCAGTTTGAAAAATACCTGGGGTATACAGGAGAGAGATTTCTTATTAATCTCAGAGTGCAGCTAGAGGGATAGGGATCATTGGGAGACTTCTCCAGGAAAAAAAAAAGAGCTGGCAGGCACTACCATTTCTCTCCCCATCCCACATGGACACCTCCTAGAACCAGTGCAGTACCAAAATTCTACACCTAACTTGCTAAAAGCACACCCTACCCCTGTGTTGTCATGCAGACACACCCCCCACTCATGCCTCAGTTCCAGGTCCCCTCCCACAGGAGAACAACACAAACCTTGCTAACATGATCTGGCCTACCCTTGAATGCTTCTCTGGGTCCACCCACTCATCCCAGCCTGCCTTGTGGAGGAAGCTGCAGGTTCCCTCCCACCAGCACAAACCTTGGTGGCACCATGCACTCCACTCCCACGTTCCCCTGCAGTTTGGTAATACTGCATCTCTGGCTAATGCCTGGTCTGACTCAAGTTAATCCAACAACAGCCCCACACTGGTTCACTAAAAACACAAGGACCAAACCTTGCCCACAATAGGCAAAGAGAGTCATTGCAGATGATTGGATGGAAGGAAAATGCAACAGAGCCACAAGAGCAGGGCACATACATCAATACTTTCAAGACACTCCTAAGGTGCCAGGTTCTGGTAAACAGGGGATACTGCACTGCAGGGCACTACAGGACCTCTTCTTCATTAGGTCACTACTTTCAAAAACAAGAAATGTAGTTGACTATCCTAACACATAGAAATAGACACAGAGAATTACACAAAATGAGGAGACAGAGTAATATGTCCAAAATGTAATATGTCCTGTTCTTTTGAACAGGAGAAAATCACAACAAGAGACATAAACAGAACAGAGATAAGTAATATGCCTGACAGAGAATTTAAAGTAATGGTCATAAAGATACTCACTCAACTAGAGAAGAGTAGAGGACCTCAGTGAAACCCTTAACAAAGAGACAGGAAACATTAAAAAGAGCCAATCAGAGATAACTCAATAATTGAAATCAAGTTTACACTAGATGGAATAAATAGTAAACTAGAGGAAGCAGAAGAACAGATCAGTGAGTAATGAACAACTGAGTAATGGAAATCAATCGAGAGGAACAAGAGAGAAAAAAAATGAAAACAGACTGGAATTGACATCATCAAGTATAATAACATTCACATTATAGGGATCCTAGAAGGAGAAGAGAGAGAAAAGGGGCAGGAAATTTATTTGAAGAAATAATAGCTAAATGTTTCCCAAATCTTAGGAAGGAAACAGAAATCCAGATCCAAGAGCCACAGAAGGCCCCCAACAAATTCAACCCAAAGAGGTCCACACCAAGGCACATAGTAATTAAAATGGCAAAAACTAGTGATAAAGAGAGAATTTTAAAAGCAGCAAGAGAGGGGTGCCTGGATGGTTCAGTTGGTTAAGCATCCAACTCTTGATTTCAGCTCAGGTCATGATCTCACAATTTGTGAGTTTGAGCCCCATGTTAGACTCCATGCTGACACTGTGGAGCCTACTTGGGATTCTCTCTCTCTCCCTCTCTCTCTGTCCCTCCCCTGCTAAAGCACATACTCTCTCTCTCTTTTCTCTCCCTCTCTCTCTCAAAATAAATAAATTTTTAAAAAGCAGCAAGAGAAAAGAAAACAGTTATAGACAAGGGAAACCTAAGGCTGTCAAGTGATTTTTCAGCAGAAATTTTGCAGGCCAGAAGGGAGTAGCATGAAATATTCAGAGTGCTGAAGGGAAAAAAACCCTGCAGCCAAGGATGTTCTACCAGCAAGGCTATCATTCAGAATAGAAGGAGAGATAAAGAGTCTCCCAAACAAAAGCTAAAGGCATTCATGACTAAACCAGCCCTACATGAAATGTTAAAGAGGACTTTTTGAATGGAAAGGAAAGCACATAAGTAGGAATAAGAAGAGTAGGAAACACAAAAGGAGTAAAATTATGTGTATCTATAAAAATCTAGTCAAGGGATTCACAAAATAAAAATATATAAAGTATGACACCATATACATACCTAAACCATGAAGAGAGGTGAGTAAAAAATACATTCAAACTTAAGCGACCATCAACTTAATATAGACTGCTGTATGCATAAAATGTTATATACAAACCTAATGGTAACCACAAATCAAAAACCAGTAAGAGTTATGCAAAAAACAAACAGAAAGAAATCCAAGTGTATCACTAAAGAAACTCAACATGAGAAAAAAGAGCATGAGAAGAGAGGAATAGAGAACTATAAGCACAACCATAAAAAAGTAACACAATGGCAATAAGAACATATCTATCAGTAATTACTTTGAATGTAAATGTACTAAACACTAATAAGACATAAGGTGACAGAATGGATAAAAAAGCAAGACCTACCTATATGCAGCCTATAAGAGACTCATTTCAGACTTAAAGACACTTGCAGACTGAAAATGAAGGCATGGAAAAGCATTTATCATGCAAATGGAAGTGAAAAGAAAGCTGCGGAGGCAATAGTTATATCAAACAAAATAGACTTTTAAAAAATAGTATAATGAGAGATAAAGAAGGACACTATACAATTATAAAGGGAACAATGCAACAAGAAGATATAACAATTGTAAATATTTATGCACCCAATAGGAGAGCACCTAAACACATAAAGCAAGTAATAACAAACATAAAGAAAGTAATCAATAGTAATACAAAATATTAGAGGACTTTGTAGCAATGCAACATAGTAAGTAAGTCCCACACTTACATCAATGGATAGATCATCCAAACAGAAAATCAACATGGAAACAGTGGCTTTGAATGACACATTGGACCAGATGGATCTAATGGATACATTCAGAACAATTCATCATAACAGCAGAATTCATGTTCTTTTCAAATGCACATGGAACATTATCTAGAATAGATCACATGTTAGGCCACAAACCAAGTCTCAACAAATTCAAAAAGATCAACATCATACCATGCATCTTTTCCAATCCCAATACTATGAAACTAGAAATCAATCACAAGAAAAGAATATGGAAAAAGATGATATTAAACAATGAATGGGTAAACTAAGACATCAAAGATGAAATCAAGTAATATTTAGAGACAAATGAAAAAGATAACCCAATGGTCCAAAATCTTTGGGATACAGCAAAACTGTTCTTTTTTTTTTAATTTTTTTTTAACCTTTGTTTTTGAGACAGAGAGACCAAGCATGAATGGGGGAGGGTCAGAGAGAGGGAGACACAGAATCTGAAACAGGCTCCAGGCTCTGAGCTGTCAGCACAGAGCCCAACACGGGGCTCGAACTCACGGAGTGCGAAATCATGACCTGAGCCGAAGTCGGCCGCTTAACCAACTGAGCCACCCAGGCGCCCCCAGCAAAAGCTGTTCTAAGAAAGATGTTTATAGTACTACAGGCCTACCTCAAGAAGCAAGGAAAATCTCAAATAAACAACCTAACCTTATACCTAAAGAAGCTATAAAAAGTTGAACAAACAAAACTCAAAAACAGTAAAGGAAGGAAATAACAAGAGATTAGAGCAGACATAAATGAAATAGAAACTAAAAAGAAAAAAAAAATAGGACAGATCAACAAAACTAGGAGCTGGTTCTTTGTAATGATCAAACCTTTAGGCAGACTCATAAACAACAACAACAACAACAACAACAACAACAAAAAGAGAGAGAGAGAAAGGACTCAAATAAACAAATCCAGAAATGAAAGAGGAGAAATAACAACCAACACCACAGAAATATGAAAGATTATAAGAGAATATGGTGAAAAATTATGTACCAGCAAATTGGACAACCTAATAGAACTGGATAAATTCCTATAATCATATAACTTCCCAAAACTGAATCAGTAAGAAATAGAACATTTGAACGGATGCATTACCAGTAATGAAACTGTATCAGTAAAAAAAAAAAACTCCCAAAAAACAAAAAATTCCAGGACCAGACAGCTTCACAGGTGAATTCTACCAAACATTGAAAGAAGAGTTGATACCTATTCTTTTCAAACTATTCCAAAAAATAGAAGAGGAAGGAAGCTTCAAATTCATTCTATGAGGCCACCATTACCCTGATACCAAAACCAAATAAAAACACCACACAAAAAAAGAGAAGTACAAGCCAAAATCTCGATGAAACATAAATGAAAAAAATCCTCAACAAAATTAGCAAACCAAATTCAACAATACACTAATAAAACAATCATTCATCACAATCAAGTGGGATTTATTCCTGGGATGCAAGAATGGTTCAACATTTGCAAATCAATCAATGTGATACATCACAGCAATAAGAGAAAGAATAAAAACCATATGATCATTTAAATAGATGCAGAAAAACCATTTAACAAAGTACAACACATTCATGATAAAAAAAAAAAAGTCTCAATAAAGTAGGATTAGATCGAACATACCTTAACATAATAAAGGCCATATACGACAAACCCAGAGCTAATATCATACTTAAAGGGAAAATACTGAGAGCTTTTCCTCTAAGATTAGGAAAATGACAAGGATTTCCACTCTCACTAATTTTATTCACCATAGTACTGGAAGTTCTAGCTGCAGCAACCAGACCAGAAGAAAAATGAAAGGCATCCAAATTTGTTGGGTCTTATTTTTTTTTTTTTCAACGTTTATTTATTTTTGGGACAGAGAGAGACAGAGCATGAACGGGGGAGGGGCAGAGAGAGAGGGAGACACAGAATCGGAAACAGGCTCCAGGCTCTGAGCCATCAGCCCAGAGCCTGACCCGGGGCTTGAACTCACGGACCGCGAGATCGTGACCTGGCTGAAGTCGGCCGCTTAACCGACTGAGCCACCCAGGCGCCCCGAAAGGCATCCAAATTTGTAAGGAAGAAGTAAAATTTTCACTGTTTGCAGATGACATCATACTATTTGTAGAAAACCCTGAAGGCTCCACTACAAAAACTGCTAGAACTGATAAATGAATTCAGTAAAATTGCAGAATTCAGAATCAATATATGGAAATCTGGTGAATTTCTATACACTAATAAATAGCAAAAAGAGAAATTAAGAGAACAATCCCATTTACAATTGTGCCAAAAATACTAAAATCCCTAGGAACAAATTTAACCAAGGAGGTAAAAGACCTGTACTCTGAAAACTATAAAACACTGATGCAGGAAACTGAAGATGACACAAACAAATGGAAAGATACTCCATGCTCATAGATTGGAAAAGTAAATATTGTGAAAATATCCATACTACCCAAAGCACTCTACAGATTTAATGCAACCTCTATCAAAATACCAACAGCATATATTGCAGAATTAGGACAAATAATCCTAACATTTGTATGGCACTACAAAATGCCCTGGGTAGCAAAAGCAATCCTAACAATGAAGAACAAGATTGGGGGACGGAGGGCGGGTATCACAATCTCAGATTTCAAACCATACTACAAAACTAGAGTAATCAAAATAGTCCAGTACTGGCACAAAAGTATACATATAGATCATTGGAGCAGAATAGAGAACCCAGAAATAAACCCATACTCAAAAGGTCAATTAATCTGTGACAAAGGAGGCAAGAACATACAATGGGGGAAAAGACAGTCTCTTCAATAAACAATGTTGGGAAAACTGGACAGCTACATGTGAAAGAATGAACCTGGACCACTTTCTTACACCACACACAAAAACTCAAAATGCATTAAAGACCTAAATGTCAGACCTGAAACCATAAAACTCATAAAAGAAAACAGACAGTAATGTCTTGGACATCAGTCTTAGCAGTATTTTTCTAGATATGACTCCTCAGGCAAGAGAAACAAAAGTAAACTATTGGGACTATATCAAAATAAAAAGCTTTTGCACATTTAACGAAACCATCAAAAAAACAAAAAACCTACTGAATCAAAGAAGATACCTGCAAAACATATACCTTATAAGGGGTTAATATCTGAAATATATAAAGAACTTACACAACTCAACCCCAAGAAAATAAATAATCCAATTAAAAAAGGGTAGAGAACCTGAAAAGACATTTTTCCAAGGAAGAC